>NW_028244687.1:0-81048 GCF_964263255.1 Lissotriton vulgaris
AAAGATCGTAAAATCCTTGGAATATATATACATATATATACATATATATATATTCAGTGAAAAAACCATAGGTTTCACACCAGTTATAGTTAGGAATTAGCATTTAAAAAACCTATTAAATTCACTGAAAAAACCATAGGTTTTACACCAGTTATAGTTAGCTGGAAATGTTACTGACATAAAACCATTGAAATTCCCACGTTATAGTTAGTTGGACTCACTATAACTTGCGCGTGCAATGCACTGCTGATGACGTCACATATTACATCACTCATGCCATGGTCAGTGACATCACTCATGACATCACTGATGACACCATCCTTGTGACAGACCTCCTTTCACTGTAATGTAACCCTTGAAACACATATTCAAAAATAGAAACTAAAACATTTTTAAAAATGGAGATACCTATACCAGTTACAACAACCAATTCAGTAATTCCACCATCTATATACACATCTACTCATTCACAAACAGTTCAATATACTCACTCATACATATAGTCACTCATCATATGTAGTGATACACCTATACATCCTGTTACACACCGACAGTCATCCAAAAGTTACTCACACACATACTCACACATGCAAATAAACTATTGAACATCCAAGTCAAGTCAAGTCAAAGATCTTTATTCGGAATAAAACATCCATAAAAGTGCATTACAAGATACAATGGCAAGGTATACAGTACAGTGATATAATTACAAACAGAGATATAGTCTGACCAATTCTACAGAAATGCAGGTACATATTAAAAAACAGTAAGTACAATTAAAAGATTTTAAATCATTTAAAAATAGCGACAGCAAAAGTAAGATCAGAACAGATATATGTGCAAAATACAAATATGCAAATTAGTGGAAATATAAAGTGCAAAGTGCAATGTGCAAATATTATCCATCAATGTGCAAAGTAGCTCGTGAGCGGACTGCGGCTTTGAGAAAACAGCCCACTCTAAATATTATTTCATCCGATCCTAGCATTAATAAATTTCTCAATGCTGTCCTAAAATCCGACAGGTCATGTTTCCAACAGTAAGGCATTAAGTAATGGACAGTAAACAATTTATAAAAATCACAAAAGAACAAAAAATGCATAAGACTCTCTTTCATATTTGGGTTACACGGACAACTTAGGGCTTCCAAATGTTTATTGTAGCCCAAAGGGAAATTTAATAAATTTACAATGCTCCCGTCCCGAAAGCGGAACAGTAAACTCCTGTTCCATCTACCGAGATGTAAACGTAGATATTTCTGGGGCGGGCCAGGGTGACTGCTAGGGGGCTCAAAATGGCCCATGTACTTTATAACTGTACACTTTGAAAAGATTTTCCTTTCCCGCTCCTCTCTATAGAGGTTATAAAGAGCCCTTTGAATCAAGGTCTTGTGTGAACAATCTATAAGATTAGGGGATGTAAACAAGTGTCCTTGCCCTACACTTATTAAACATTCATTTACGGCTTTCAACCATGGTATACAATGTGCCCTGTCACATTTTAAACAGTCTGAGATTATGTCGCGTGTCAATGTGGCTGCGGGGTTCGTCCATATCTTTAGCCAAAAAGGGGGGGGCCTTGATCTAACAAAGTCCTCTATGTAGGGGATGTTTAATTCGCTATGGCATATATAGTTTGAGGAACAAATGACTCCGCCCAACACCTTCCGACAGAACCTGTTTTCTTCAGTCTGGATATGGATACAGTTAGTATGTCCCCATACCTCTGCACCATAAGTACCTGTCGGGATGCATTGAGTTTGATAAATCTTTACTAATGGCATGATCACGTCTGCATGATTAGGTTGGCGCAGGGAAATTATCAAATTTATCGTTTTACCTAATTTGTTCCTCGCATAGGAGACATGTGGTTGCCAGGAACCAGTGTTAGAAAACAGCAGCCCCAGATATGGGAAGGTGCAGGTACTTTTTAAAACATTTTCCCCTGACATAATCTCAGTAACTATATACTTTTTTGGACCACAGGTCATAATAAGGGATTTTTTTGAAATTAGTGGTTAAACCTTTGGGGTGCGGCCCATTAGGACCGCATCATCTGCGTAAAGGAGGGTGGGTATGGGGGTTCCGTTTACATACGGTACGTCTTTTGTTAGGATACTCAGGGAACTACTCATTAATTTATAGCATAAAAAGCAGGGGGGCCAAAACACATCCCTGTTTGACCCCCCTGCCAATAAAAATATCACTAGAAACTTCGCCAGTGTGGTTAATACGCACACGTGCTCTTAGGTCGCTATGAAGGTAGGATAAAAAATGAACCAAATATTCATCTAAACCATAATTAAGAAGGACGGACCATAAACGGGAACGATTTACAAAATCAAAGGCAGAAATTAAATCCATGAAACCAAAGTATAAGGGGGATTTTTTTGCGATGTTATATTTAGCCATTATTAAATTCAGATTCAAACATTGTTCTACCGTGCCCACACTACTACGGAAACCTAGCTGGCTCGGGTGTAGAATATTACTTTCCTCCGCCCAAGTTCTAATTCTTTAAAAAATTACCCTGCCCAAAACTTTCAGGGTGTTATCAATTAATGATATTGGGCGGTAGCACCCAGGATCCAGCCTGTCGCCTTGTTTGAAAATGGGTACAATAGTACTGCTGGACCATGTTTCAGGGATAGATTTGTTTGTTAAGTTGTTAAAAACATTACACAACAGTGGTGCCCAAAAGTTAATTTCACATTTTAGTTGATCAATCGAAAGGCCGTCAGGACCAGGGGCTTTGTTACCAGCACTTTCTACGATGGCGTCCTCTACCTCAAACAATGAGATGTTCAAAAGGGTTGGAGGGGGAAGGGTTGCTGCGTGGTTGCCAGATGCGGCATAGATCTTCGAAAAATGGTCAACCCACACAGGCCCAATGATATTACAGTTAATTGGTGTTATGTTTGAACCAAGAGATCTTAGGTTCTTTACCTACCTCCAAAACCCTGGGCTATCTTTTAGGTCAGCCATTCGTACGAGGGATTCCCAGGATTCCCAGTGATCTTTGACTAGTTCATTGGATCTGATGCGTAAGGTGGATTTGTACCTTGCTCTCAGCAACCTTACCTGGGAAATATCCCGCGGTTTGGACATGAGTGCAGCCCTTAAATTCCGGTTTGCTTTTGAGCAAGAGGCATCAAACCATCTTGGGGCTTCCTCAGTTTTCCTAGATGCTGGTTTGGAAATCTCGCTTTTTATTGCGGAGCAAAGTTCACTAAATGATTTAATCATGTTGCCCCCGCAACTATCAATAGTAAGGCAATTCGTGATCAATGCTGGATGTTTCTTAATTACTTTTGCCAAAACTCCCCTGTTATCCACTCCCCTCCAAACAACCCTTAATCTATCCGTCGATGCTTCCAGGTTTGTTGCTCCGATTTCACTGTGTGATATTTTACCCCCTAATGATTTCAGATAAATCCCAATGGGATAGTGATCACTGTATACATTACACACTACCTCAGCTTTTAATAAAACATCAGCAAGGGAGGGTGAAACAAATATATAATCGATTGTTGTTGCACTCCCATGGCCGATGAACGTGGGGACCGGGGCAGTGCTTATACCAGTACAGTCAAATTCCTTGGAGTTTACGAGTTCTCTAGTTGCAAGGAGATCAGATAGTTCTACACCTCTCCTGCAGGGGGGATTTCTTGAGTGTATGTGTGCATTGAAATCCCCTCCTAAACAAATGCCATCGATATTCCCGTATTTCCGTCCTTCCACTATTTCATCAATAAAATCAAACAAATCTAAAAAATTACGATTGGGATGGGATATAAAATCATTATTGTAGAAATTAATCAGACATAATTTTACCCCTTTTGTATATATCAGCGCCACAAAGCTTGGGCTATTAATTTGTATTGCTTCAGGTTTTACCCCTGCGGTTATCTTTACCCAAATCGATAGACCCCCACTAGGACGGCCCAAAGAAGGGGCCGGTACAATCCTATTATGACAACTATACCCTTCAAATAACAAATGGGTTGCACACCAAGTTTCGTGAAACATTAAAACATCATGGCAGTTTACCCAATCCTTCCAAGTTTTAATTTCCATTTTTGCCTTCAGCCCACGAATGTTCCAAGTTATAATTGTCAGGCAGTGGACAAACATCCTGAGTAGGCACCTGGGCAGTTGCTATTTGATTATCCAATGGATTATATTGTAGATTGGCAGGTAGGGAAAAGTCGGGTGGTATCAGAGATACCTCGGGCAATACTTTCTGTACAGATTCAACGTCAGGGACCACTGCAGCTAAATCTTCCTGAGTAGCTGGGAGTCAGTCCAAGGTGCCCTGGTCACAAAGTGCCGAAAATCTATTATGTAGAGGAAACGAGGGGGTGGTTGCAGCATTCTATGTGGGGGTCTGTAAAAATAACTCAGCGGTAAGGGGGTCACCACAGTAGTTGGGCCGTGCTGGGTAAAATTCTTGTTTAATAAGAATTTTACTGTGCCCGGATTCCTAAAGTTAATTGTGATACAGTCCCCGTTGATGTTTTTAAACAGAGGTCCGACCCAGGTCACCCGACGTGTTGAAAGAATTTCTTTAGATATGTCATAGCCGACCCCCTTATGTTTAGTTAACCAGTCAATGCATTTGGTATGTAACTGGACCCAGGATTCTCCTTGACCCTACCTAAGCGGTGGTATTCCAGCCAGAACCAAGACATAGGGGCAAGCCTCAGGAGGAAGATGTAAGACAGGACCTTGATGTTTTATTGGCCTGTTATCCTCAGGTTGACCCCTGTGCTGGCCAGGGTTGGAGGGTACATTCTGCTTGGCTATGCCTCTGGGGGGGTTACTCTTCTGATTATTCTTTGTGACGCTGGGTAAGGTGGAAGGTGGTAAAGGAATAGATGACGAAGTTGAGGCAGAATGGTTTTGCCTTGTATTTGCTTCCACCGGTGGTGATGTAGGTAAGGACGGACTACTAGCATTAGATACTTCTTTGGCCCCTTTAGCTGTAGCTGAATTACAGTTTTTGATAAGATCTCCGCTAGAGAAGGCGCTAGTAATAGACTCTAAGTCTTTTAACAGGCGGTCGCCTCTAATTTTATCTAGGCAAACCATACCCTTTCTCTTAGCTTCGTCATTTTTCACGAGGGTTTCCAGTCTATCAAGTCTCTTAAAAATGGTATTAAATTGTTTGATCATTTGACCTTCTAGTTGTTTAAAAATTGTATCAGCAATGGTCTCTATGAGATTTCCCTTTGGTTTAGATTGAAGGCTGCTTTCATTAGGGAATTCTGTCTGTGTAGAGATGGAATTTATGCCATCATTTATTATAACAGTACCACAGTGATCTCCTGAGTCAGAGCAAACTGTCAAGGGCCCTGTTTGTTGTTTCTTCCCCCTAGTCCACATACTCTGTGGAGTTGGCTGGTTGTTACTCCTAGGGGGCTGCTTCCTCTTATTTATTGTGGTCTTAGCTGGACCCCTTTTACGCTTGGCTCCGGTGTTCTCAGTGGTGTCAGTGTTCGTAGTTGTTGGTGGAGGTGCTAATTGCGACACAGGATCAGGAACAACACCAGGAGCTGTATTAGGGGTACTTCCCTCTTGTGATAAATCAGACAAGCTGACTGCAGGGATAGATTTCACCACAATTACTTCAGGGAATAGGGGCGTGGTGTGTTTGGGACTGACTGTTGTAATAGGTTGGCTGATATTAAGTGAACCCAAAGAGAGCCTCCTCTCAGTTTCTGCAATCTCGTTAAAGGCAGTATCTATTAGAGTCTCAAAGGAGAGTTGAAAAGATGCAGGAACTACAGTAGCCTGTGTGTCTATATTTGTAGTATTACTGGTAACGTTGCGTTTCCCCATTATTGAGACAACGGGCTCACCTTCAAATAGGGGTTAGATATGTGGCCCGCCCGACCACTGTTGACCTCTGAGGGCCTCAGAGGGCCCGCCCTTTGCTCAGGCTTAGCCCGGCGCCTGCCTGCGCGCGTCCCGCGACGCGGGAAGTGATGCCCCTTTTTGTGCGCCTCCTGGCACGCTCAGCCTCGATGCGACTTCCGTCCAGGTCGCGGAGGCTTCTGGGGCTTGTGGTCTCTAACTCCCCCGCTCGGCGGCAGCACAGGTGGTCAGAGGCTGCGGCGGGGGGAGGAGACCGGCGATGACAGGGCTGCGTTCTGGGCGCTCTGGACACGCAGGCAAGCTGGTGGTACCGTTAGGAGGTTCCGCAGTGACAAGGCAACGCCCCAGCCAGCAGCAGCAGCGGACAGGTAGGGAACTCCATGCAACCAGAAAGAAACACCCGCTCCCTAGCAAGTGATGCCCCTTTTTGTGCGCCTCCTGGCGCGCTCAGCCTCGACGCGACTTCCGTCCAGGTCAATCAGTCAGTCAATCATGCATCTATGTGCTAAGTAATACCCCCACCAAACCATATAGACATTCATAGTGATACTAAGAAAAACATCTAATAACCCATGTACATACACATGTAGCTACTCACCAACCCATGCAGCTACTTATACACAAAGTGAAACACTAATACATATATTTAAAAATTTAAACATTACTCACTAATATTTATTTTTCAGAAAGACACACATTCACTGGATGGTGTCATCAGTGATGTCATGAGTGATGTCACTGACCATGTCATGAGTGATGTAATATGTGACGTCATCAGCAGTGCATTGCACGCGCAAGTTATAGTGAGTCCAACTAACTATAACGTGGGAATTTCAATGGTTTTATGTCAGTAACATTTCCAGCTAACTATAACTGGTGTGAAACCTATGGTTTTTTCAGTGAATTTAATAGGTTTTTTAAATGCTAATTCCTAACTATAACTGGTGTGAAACCTATGGTTTTTTCACTGAATTTCATAGGTTTTTAAAATGCTAATTCCTAACTATAATTGGTGTGTAACCTATGTTTTTTTCAGTGAATTTCATAGGTTTTTTTAATGCTAATTCCTAACTATAAGTCTCACTTTATAAGTAAGACTGTTAGCACTCTAGTTGTTCTTTAGAACACTCTGGTACATTCTGTCATTGGGCTACAGTTGGGCTACATCTAGCTGATATTTGGGCTACATTTGCTTTTTTTGTCTCTGGTGACCATCTTTGGGCTACATTGGGCTACATTGGGCTACATTGGGCTACATTTGGGCTACATTTGGGCTCTAACATATATATAGTCCAATGTAGCACAATATATATTTTTTTCAAAGTTAATTTTCGTAAAACCACTTGAGAATAGCAAAGGCACATTGGGCTACCAATCCCTACTATTTTTCCCAATTTCTTTTTTTTGGATTTTTTTTTTTGCTAAGAAGCGCTCCCGGCGCGCGCTCCGGGGTGCGCCCGAGAGCGTTCTTTCATAAAGCACCCCGGGGGGCGCTTCGGGGAGCGTCCCGTAAGCGCCAAAATCACGAACGAAAACATGATCGTGACGTATCGAGTAGCCGCGTCCGCGTGATACGCACGGCGTAAGCGCACCCGGAAGCACTCGAGCGAATACGATCGCGCAACGTAGGCGTCCGATGCGCTTACGCGACGCGCCCCTGGGCGCACCCCGGGGCGCGTCGCGTAAGCGCGTCGGGTCATGTGACCAGAAAATAACACTTTTCATTGGTTCATAACAGTTTTGGTTTCATAATGATGAAGCCCATGGTCATGTGACCTGAAAATAACACTTTTCATTGGTTCAATAATTATTTTTTTCTAAATTTAGAGAAACCCACCCCTTTCTCTCACTATTGATTTGCACTTGGAGAGAGCAAGAGGTGTTTTGTGAATTTTCAACTCATTACTTTCCTGATCTACAGCAATGGCTGCAAGGGAGTCATCCAGCAGTGATTCAGATGGATTTGTGCAAGAGGACCCTCCTCACCAGAAAACAAAGAACCACTTCATCTGGAAATTTTATGACATCCCTGAAGGACAAAAAAAGTTAATGCAAGTAAAGTAACTTGTAAAATATGTGGCAGTATTTTATCCAGAGGCAATCCTCTAAAAAAATACAGCTTTGGAAATGCCAATTTAATTAGGCATGTCAAATGAAGACACCCAAAAAATTATTCCAGGGAGAGTGTCAGGGAGCTGGCAGAGAATGCACGAAGAGATGGCGGCAGCACCTCCACTGGTGGAGCAACACCTTCAGGTTCAACACGTGCAAGAATGGTCCCTAACGTCCAGCCGGTCTTTGCAGGCATAACATTTTTATGCGTGGACTGTGACGAACTACTCTGTTATGGGGAGCAGAGCGTTGAACTCATTGCAATAAAGAGACAGGAACACCGATGCTCTCCCTGTCCCTAAATTTTCTAATTTTTTTGCTCCTGTTGAGCAGTTTTTGAATCCCTGTTTTTGTTTTCCCCAGTAAAAAATCCAAAAAATATATAAAATCGTTTAAAAAAGTATAAAAAAAATATAAAACAACAAAAACAAAAAAAAAGTTATTTTCAGAACTACCTCCAATTTATAAAAAAATGCTATTTTTTTAAAAAAAAGTGTAATTCTTTTTTCTCCATCGTACGCTCCCCTGTCTGCTCCCCGGTGCGCGTACCGGGCGCTCCCCCCACGCAAATCCCCCCCAATTTTTTTTTTTGCCTCGTACGGCCCTTTTATGACCCCCACAACAAACCTAGGGGGTCAGGGGGGGTTACCCTGCCCCCTTTTGCTCATTTCCCCCTTTGATTTTTACCACCTCAATCCTACCGAGGTACAAGATGGCGGCTGCTGCGGACTGTTTCGAATGTTTACAGACACCCCAGAGCCAATCAGCTTTCCGTACGCAAGTCGCGTGGGGCGCTTTGAGCGCTCCCCGGTGCGCGTACCGGGGCGCGGCTCTAGATATATAAATTTTTTTGAACCTGAATTACTCAAAATCCACTGGAGCACATATCTTGAGACATTGCAAAGGCATATCGGGCTACCAGTTCCTACAATTTTGCCAAATTAGGTGGAAATCAATTCAGCCGTTCGGGCTAAAAGTGAAATCGACCGCCCTATGGAAATTAACATGGGGAAAACGCGTTTTGGGACCCCCCTTTTAACTCGGCCCCCGCTTGACGAATCCCCCCCAACTTTCAGTGAAGGACCGGAGCAACGCGAGGCAAATTTGAGGAAATTTTCAGGCAGATTCCTCAACCGGCGCCAAAGTTATTCCCAATAGAATGTTGCAATTTTCCTATTGAAAATAATCCTAACTATAACTACCTACTGGCGACCGCCAGTAGGTAATATATATATATATATATATATATATATATATATATATATATATATATATATATATATATATATATATATATATATATATATATATATATATATATATATATTTTCTCCAATCCTGTCGATCTGTTTTAGAAAACAGGCGCTGACTCCGTGGGGTCTGATTTCAGAAACAAGTTTTATTTTCTTTTAGTGCAGATTGACGCGTTTCGACGGATACAACCGTCTTGCTCACAACAAAGAATGGCATTACGTCAGTGTTTTTAACATGTCAAGTGCTCATTGGATCATGTGGTGGTTTACCTGTAGTCATGACAACCAGTTTGCCGAGGTCACTGGAAAATTACAGCGTTACATTTTACTTAGCCAGGGTTGTTATATTTTAGCTTTACTTATTGTTTACGCTGCACATTTTTACATCAACTTTAAATAAAAGACAATTAAATAGCATTGTCGATTACTAGCACACAATTAGTTATATCATTGCAAATATTTTTGTCTTTGCACAATTACCAACCGTTTATAATTTATCCCGGTTCATGTACATTTGTGATCTTTGAAAACATAATAGGTTTATACAAAAACGTACTGCATTACATTTGCTGTGTCATGTCATTTGCTATGGATTATGATTTGCTTATATAGGGTCTAGTGCCCGTTTTAATCATCTTGATGACAATATTCCATTGGGAACCTATAATTGATGAGGTTCTCATGAATAGAGCCCAAGTGGGCATAATCATCAACTTGCAGTGTTAACCCAGCTACATTATTTAATCCTTTGTACATTGTCCTTTTCTATATCTTTGCTTGATCGCAATGATGCTTTACCTCGACTTTTGGAACCACCAATAAATATTGTGAACATTTTTTGAATTTCTTATGATACATGACATGTATACAATAAGTTACATTTACATTTACAATTCTCTGGCGGAGGAAGGTTCAGGGAACACTCAGAGGTTTCTATGAAAACAATTAGCTTTCTCTAATTATAAGTGTACACTTAGCGCTTCGTCTGCATTTAAACCTTCTGGGGCCTTACTATTTAGTAGAATAATGTATCTCGATTCTAGTCTTCGGAGGGCTAGTTGTCTATTTCCCCCTCTGATGTTTTTCTTCACATGGTCAATGACGAAGTATTTGATGTTTTCTGCTTTGCCCTCATGTTTGGAATTAATGTGCCTTGCCACTGGATATGCTGGGTCATTATTTTTTATGGCCCTGAGATGCTGTAGCACTCTTACGTGGGCAGGATGTATTGTGCTTCCCACGTATCTTTTCTTGCAGCTACACTGCAGAACATAGACCGCAAAGTCTGTCTTGCATGTGTAGTTTGCACGTATCTCTGGTGGTTTTTTCCTATATGGAACATCTACTGTGGTTACGTTAGTTCCATACTGGCATGCTTTGCATTTCATACACTTATAAAAGCCATTCTTAGTTTTTAACCATGGTGATTCTTTTTTCTTTAACACTGGGGCATTGTCTACCAGTTCTTCCTTCATACTTTTAGATTTTCTAAAAGTCAGTTGCGGTATCTTGTTGCAACTTTTTCCTATCACTGGGCCATTGCGGACTATGGGCCAATGTCTATAGATTATTTTTCTCAATTGTTTATGATAGGCATTGTACCCTGTGAAAAGGCGTGGAGTCCCTGTATTTTGCTCTGACTTGGGAAGTTCAGTTTTAGGGGAGAACAGTAGGTCTTTTCTCTCCCTAAGTTCACATTTTTGGTCTGCTGTTTTTAATGTATGTTCAGGATAGCCTCTTAGTCGTAATCTACTGAACAGACTTGCCTTAGATTTTCTGTAGCCTGTGGTTGTGCTGCAGTTCCTTTTCATTCTGAGGCATTCTGCATAGGGGATATTTTCAATTAAGTTTGGGGATGGAAACTGGAGGCATGTACGATTGTATTTCCTGCGGTGGGTTTACGATAGGTGTTGGATTGGATTCTCCCTTCGACCACTAATAGTTCTAGATCTAAGAAATGTATCTTATTTTTACTAGTTTCACAGGTGAACTTAAAATTTAAGCTGTTTTGGTTAAGATGTTCAGCAAACTCCCTTGCACTTTCCTCACTCCCCTTCCAAATTGCAAAAATGTCATCAATGTAACAACTGTAATGTGTTACATTATGTGTCATTTCTTCAGTGTGTTTTACCCTGAGTACTTGCTCCTCCCACCAGCCCATATGCAAATTAGCATAGCTGGGGGCGAAGCAAGTACCCATGGCAGTCCCCTGTGTTTGTCTGTACAGCAGTTTATTGAAGATAAAAGTATTGTTCTCCAAACACCACTCCGTCATTTGGAGCAACATCTGTGTATGTTGGTACAGATCAATGCTTCTACTTCCCAAGTAATGCTTGATGGCATTTAGACCATCTCGGTGTCTTATACTTGTGTACAGGCTTTGTACATCCAAAGTCATAAAAACAAAGTCTGATTCCCACTTTATGTCATAGATTTTTCTCAGAAAATCTCCACTGTCTCTTGTATAGAGTTTTTACATAGGGTTGTAGAAAGGAGTCCACAAATCGACTTGTATTTTCAAATAAGCCACCTATGGCGGAAATTATAGGTCTTCCAGGAGGGCAGGTTGGATTTTTGTGCACCTTAGGAATTAGGTATAGGTTTGGGATAACTGGGTAGTTGTTTTTCAGAAACTCAAATTCATTTTTTGAAATAGTTCCAGCACTTTTCCAGTCATATAGGCTCCTATGGTATCTCTCTTGAATATTAGAGATGTTGGTCTCACTAATCCTTTAGTAACATTCTTTGTCGGATAGTTGTGATAAGGCTTCTGTATTGTACTTATCCAGAGGCCAAAGGACTACGTTCCCTCCTTTATCCGACCAGCGTACGAGTACATCGCTTCTTTCCTTGATTTTCGTCATAACCTTTTCATAGGCTGATCTTTCATTTGCATGTTTCTTGAAGAAATCATTGCTGCTTGTCCACGATAAGGATTTTAGATCACGTATGACTTTTTCGGAGAAGATGTCAATGCAGTCTTTGGGCATGATGGGACAGAACGTGGATCTCGGTTTAAATTGCGTTCTAGATGTGCCTGCAATATAAACTCCAGCATATTCTGCTACATCTTGGGTATTCATCATGTCACTAGTTTCATCAGTGTCCAGATCCACCATTTCTCTAATAAAGGGCATATCATCAATTTGCCAGCTTGTGTCTCCAGTTGGTTCTCTTTCACTGCTATTTATTTCTTTACAATTAAAGAAATGTTTTTTTAATTTCAGTTTACGTGTGAACTGATGCAAGTCAATCCGAGTTTGAGTGTAATTAAAATTGGTACGTTTACAGATGGATAATCCTAATGACAAAGTCTCTTCTTCTTCGCTTGTTAGGGCCATGTTTGTTAGATTTATGACTGTGTTTTTGTCTTTCTCTTCTATTTGTGTGGCTGTTATCGTTTGTAATTCCTTCTGTAGTTCTGTTTCTTTGTATTGTCTTTTTGCTGTCTTGCATTTTCCCCATCTCCTGTTTTTTCGTTTCCTGCTTTTTGTGATGAAGTTTTGTCTTTGTTGGAGTTCTGTCGACCCCGCCGTGGTCTTAGGGTTCTCAGTCTCTCCTCTCGTAAAAAAATTAATTCATCTGCGGGAGTGGGTACTATTTCGTCTTCGGCCATCGATCCCGATGTGCCCGGTTCTGATTCTGCTCCAGAACTTATTTCGGACTCTTCAGGTGTTCTGTTATCTTCTACATTTGAGGTTGGCTGCTTCCTTTGTCTAATGCCGTCATACTTTTTCGCAAACGTATAAATGCGTCCTTTTGTGTAATCTGCGCGGTCCCTTTGGAACTTCTCAGCTTTTCTTTCTTTTATCGTTTGCTCATATTTGCTCACACGTGTTTTAATTTCAGTCATCTGTTTGGATATATAACCTTGATCTTCTTGTTTCTCAAGCTCATGTGCAACATTGGCTAATTGCGCCAAAAGTTTTTCTCTGTCCGTTGTAGCATATTTTACTAATATTTCCAACATATTCTTTGATGACTGTGCGTTCTTATTGGCCCATTCCTCTAACATCTTTGGGTCAGGGTTATCATATGTTGGTGCAAGAAGAATTCTCAGGCCTCTTGGTACTCTATTTACTTCTAAGTACCTTCGCAATGAAGTACACTCCCACCACTTTGAGATTTCTTGTTTCCGAAGTTTTTCGTATTCTCTCAGTAGTGTTTTGGTATCGGATTCCTTGGTTGTTGCTTTATTCTTTCCACTACCCTTTGCAGTGTTTGTGTCTTTATCAATGTCCTCAAAGATATCACGCGCTGCTTCCATGCGCTCCTGTTCCCATTCCTCCGCCATTCTGCACTTGTATTTTAAGAATGTTCAGTCGTTTCTGACACCCACTGTCCCTTGGGTCTTGCGAGCAAGCACTTCTATGGACTACCTCTCCCAGATGCCACCTGGTCGGATACGCAATGCGCTAGCTCCCAGCACTCGCAGGCTTACCTGGATTCTTAGATGCCCTCCGGCACACCAAGGATCCCGCTCGCCGTGTCCGTGCCGAGTGCCCTCGCGGTCTCTATCCGATGCGTTCTGGCTTGGGGGGCGCTTCTCATTCCTCTTCCCGAAGATTATCCAAAGTGAGTCTGCCCGACTGAGAAGTGCTCCAAATCGAGGTGGGTCAGCGTGCGGGATTCCGGCTCGTCCCGTAATATTTTCTCCAATCCTGTTGATCTGTTTTAGAAAACAGGCGCTGACTCGGTGGGGTCTGATTTCAGAAACAAGTTTTATTTTCTTTTAGTGCAGATTGACGCGTTTCGACGGATACAACCGTCTTGCTCACAACAAAGAATGGCATTACGTCAGTGTTTTTAACATGTCAAGTGCTCATTGGATCATGTGGTGGTTTACCTGTAGTCATGACAACCAGTTTGCCGAGGTTACTGGAAAATTACAGCGTTACATTTTACTTACCCAGGGTTGTTATATTTTAGCTTTACTTATTGTTTACGCTGCACATTTTACCATTAACTTTAAATAAAAGACAATTAAATAGCATTGTCGATTACTAGCACACAATTAGTTATATCATTGCAAATATTTTTGTCTTTGCACAATTACCAACCGTTTATAATTTATCCCGGTTCATGTACATTTGTGATCTTTGAAAACATAATAGGTTTATACAAAAACGTACTGCATTACATTTGCCTCGTACGGCCCTTTTATGACCCCCACAACAAACCTAGGAGGTCAGGGGGGGTTACCCAGCCCCCTTTTGCTCATTTCCCCCTTTGATTTTTACCACCTCAATCCTACCGAGGTACAAGATGGCGGCTGCTGCGGACTGTTTCGAATGTTTACAGACACCCGAGAGCCAATCAGCTTTCCGTACGCAAGTTGCGTGGCGCGCTTTGAGCGCTCCCCGGTGCGCGTACCGGGGCGCGGCTCTAGATATATACATTTTTTTGAACCTAAATTACTCAAAATCCACTGGAGCACATATCTTGAGACATAGCAAAGGCATATCGGGCTACCAGTTCCTACAATTTTGCCAAATTAGGTGGAAATCAATTCAGCCGTTAGGGCTAAAAGTGAAATCGACCGCCCTATGGAAATTAACATGGGGAAAACGCGTTTTGGGACCCCCCTTTTATCTCGGCCCCCGCTTGACGAATCCCCCCCAACTTTCAGTGAAGGACCGGAGCAACGGGAGGCAAATTTGAGGAAATTTTCAGGCAGATTCCTCAACCGGCGCCAAAGTTATTCCCAATAGAATGTTGCGATTTTCCTATTGAAAATAATCCCAACTATAACTACCTACTGGCGACCGCCAGTAGGTAATATATATATATATATATATATATATATATATTTTCTCCAATCCTGTCGATCTGTTTTAGAAAACAGGCGCTGACTCCGTGGGGTCTGATTTCAGAAACAAGTTTTATTTTATTTTAGTGCAGATTGACGCGTTTCGACGGATACAACCGTCTTGCTCACAACAAAGAATGGCATTACGTCAGTGTTTTTAACATGTCAAGTGCTCATTGGATCATGTGGTGGTTTACCTGTAGTCATGACAACCAGTTTGCCGAGGTCACTGGAAAATTACAGCGTTACATTTTACTTAGCCAGGGTTGTTATATTTTAGCTTTACTTATTGTTTACGCTGCACATTTTTACGTCAACTTTAAATAAAAGACAATTAAATAGCATTGTCGATTACTAGCACACAATTAGTTATATCATTGCAAATATTTTTGGCTTTGCACAATTACCAACCGTTTATAATTTATCCCGGTTCATGTACATTTGTGATCTTTGAAAACATAATAGGTTTATACAAAAACGTACTGCATTACATTTGCTGTGTCATGTCATTTGCTATGGATTATGATTTGCTTATATAGGGTCTAGTGCCCGTTTTAATCATCTTGATGACAATATTCCTCTGGGAACCTATAATTGATGAGGTTCTCATGAATAGAGCCCAAGTGGGCATAATCATCAACTTGCAGTGTTAACCCAGCTACGTTATTTAATCCTTTGTACATTGTCCTTTTCTATATCTTTGCTTGATCGCAATGATGCTTTACCTCGACTTTTGGAACCACCAATAAATATTGTGAACATTTTTTGAATTTCTTATGATACATGACATGTATACAATAAGTTACATTTATATTTACAATTCTCTGGCGGAGGAAGGTTCAGGGAACACTCAGAGGTTTCTATGAAAACAATTAACTTTCTCTAATTATAAGTGTACACTTAGCGCTTCGTCTGCATTTAAACCTTCTGGGGCCTTACTATTTAGTAGAATAATGTATCTCGATTCTAGTCTTCGAAGGGCTAGTTGTCTATTTCCCCCTCTGATGTTTTTCTTCACATGGTCAATGACGAAGTATTTGATGTTTTCTGCTTTGCCCTCATGTTTGGAATTAATGTGCCTTGCCACTGGATATGCTGGGTCATTATTTTTTATGGCCCTGAGATGCTGTAGTACTCTTACGTGGGCAGGATGTATTGTGCTTCCCACGTATCTTTTCTTGCAGCTACACTGCAGAACATAGACAGCAAAGTCTGTCTTGCATGTGTAGTTTGCACGTATCTCTAGTGGTTTTTTCCTATATGGAACATCTACTGTGGTTACGTTAGTTCCATACTGGCATGCTTTGTATTTCATACACTTATAAAAGCTATTCTTAGTTTTTAACCATGGTGATTCTTTTTTCTTTAACACTGGGGCATTGTCTACCAGTTCTTCCTTCATACTTTTAGATTTTCTAAAAGTCAGTTGCGGTATCTTGTTGCAACTTTTTCCTATCACTGGGCCATTGCGGACTATGGGCCAATGTCTATAGATTATTTTTCTCAATTGTTTATGATAGGCATTGTACCCTGTGAAAAGGCGTGGAGTCCCTGTATTTTGCTCTGACTTGGGAAGTTCAGTTTTAGGGAAGAACAGTAGGTCTTTTCTCTCCCTAAGTTCACATTTTTGTTCTGCTGTTTTTAATGTATGTTCAGGATAGCCTCTTAGTCGTAATCTACTGAACAGACTTGCCTTAGATTTTCTGTAGCCTGTGGTTGTGCTGCAGTTCCTTTTCATTCTGAGGCATTCTGCATAGGGGATATTTTCAATTAAGTTTGGGGGATGGAAACTGGAGGCATGTACGATTGTATTTCCTGCGGTGGGTTTACGATAGGTGTTGGATTGGATTCTCCCTTCGACCACTAATAGTTCTAGATCTAAGAAATGTATCTTATTTTTACTAGTTTCACAGGTGAACTTCAAAATTAAGCTGTTTTGGTTAAGATGTTCAGCAAAAACCCTTGCACTTTCCTCACTCCCCTTCCAAATTGCAAAAATGTCATCAATGTAACGACTGTAATGTGTTACATTATGTGTCATTTCTTCAGTGTGTTTTACCCTGAGTACTTGCTCCTCCCACCAGCCCATATGCAAATTAGCATAGCTGGGGGCGAAGCAAGTACCCATGGCAGTCCCCTGTGTTTGTCTGTACAGCAGTTTATTGAAGATAAAAGTATTGTTCTCCAAACACCACTCCGTCATTTGGAGCAACATCTGTGTATGTTGGTACAGATCAATGCTTCTACTTCCCAAGTAATGCTTGATGGCATTTAGACCATCTCGGTGTCTTATACTTGTGTACAAGCTTTGTACATCCAAAGTCATAAAAACAAAGTCTGATTCCCACTTTATGTCATAGATTTTTCTCAGAAAATCTCCACTGTCTCTTGTGTAGAGTTTTTTCATAGGGTTGTAGAAAGGGGTCCACAAATCGACTTGTATTTTCAAATAAGCCACCTATGGCGGAAATTATAGGTCTTACAGGAGGGCAGGTTGGATTTTTGTGCACCTTAGGAATTAGGTATAGGTTTGGGATAACTGGGTAGTTGTTTTTCAGAAACTCAAATTCATTTTTTGAAATAGTTTCAGCACTTTTCCAGTCATATAGGCTCCTATGGTATCTCTCTTGAATATTAGAGATGTTGGTCTCACTAATCATTTGGTAACATTCTTTGTCGGATAGTTGTGATAAGGCTTCTGTTTTGTACTTATCCAGAGGCCAAAGGACTACGTTCCCTCCTTTATCCGACCAGCGTACGACTACATCGCTTCTTTCCTTGATTTTCGTCATAACCTTTTCATAGGCTGATCTTTCATTTGCATGTTTCTTGAAGAAATCATTGCTGCTTGTCCACGATAAGGATTTTAGATCACGTATGACTTTTTCGGAGAAGATGTCAATGCAGTCTTTGGGCATGATGGGACAGAACGTGGATCTCGGTTTAAATTGCGTTCTAGATGTGCCTGCAATATAAACTCCAGCATATTCTGCTACATCTTGGGTATTCATCATGTCACTAGTTTCATCAGTGTCCAGATCCACCATTTCTCTAATAAAGGGCATATCATCAATTTGCCAGCTTGTGTCTCCTGTTGGTTCTCTTTCGCTGCTATTTATTCCTTTACAATTAAAGAAATGTTTTTTTAATTTCAGTTTACGTGTGAACTGATGCAAGTCAATCCGAGTTTGAGTGTAATGAAAATTGGTACGTTTACAGAAGGATAATCCTAATGACAAAGTCTCTTCTTCTTCGCTTGTTAGGGCCATGTTTGTTAGATTTATGACTGTGTTTTTGTCTTTCTCTTCTATTTGTGTGGCTGTTATCGTTTGTAATTCCTTCTGTAGTTCTGTTTCTTTGTATTGTCTTTTTGCTGTCTTGCATTTTCCCCATCTCCTGTTTTTTCGTTTCCTGCTTTTTGTGATGAAGTTTTGTCTTTGTTGGAGTTCTGTCGACCCCGCCGTGGTCTTAGGGTTCTCAGTCTCTCCTCTCGTAAAAAAATAAATTCATCTGCGGGAGTGGGTACTATTTCGTCTTCGGCCATCGATCCCGATGTGCCCGGTTCTGATTCTGCTCCAGAACTTATTTCGGACTCTTCAGGTGTTCTGTTATCTTCTACATTTGAGGTTGGCTGCTTCCTTTGTCTAATGCCGTCATACTTTTTCGCAAACGTATAAATGCGTCCTTTTGTGTAATCTGCGCGGTCCCTTTGGAACTTCTCAGCTTTTCTTTCTTTTATCGTTTGCTCATATTTGCTCACACGTGTTTTAATTTCAGTCATCTGTTTGGATATATAACCTTGATCTTCTTGTTTCTCAAGCTCATGTGCAACATTGGCTAATTGCGCCAAAAGTTTTTCTCTGTCCGTTGTAGCATATTTTACTAATATTTCCAACATATTCTTTGATGACTGTGCGTTCTTATTGGCCCATTCCTCTAACATCTTTGGGTCAGGGTTATCATATGTTGGTGCAAGAAGAATTCTCAGGCCTCTTGGTACTCTATTTACTTCTAAGTACCTTCGCAATGAAGTACACTCCCACCACTTTGAGATTTCTTGTTTCCGAAGTTTTTCGTATTCTCTCAGTAGTGTTTTGGTATCGGATTCCTTGGTTGTTGCTTTATTCTTTCCACTACCCTTTGCAGTGTTTGTGTCTTTATCAATGTCCTCAAAGATATCACGCGCTGCTTCCATGCGCTCCTGTTCCCATTCCTCCGCCATTCTGCACTTGTATTTTAAGAATGTTCAGTCGTTTCTGACACCCACTGTCCCTTGGGTCTTGCGAGCAAGCACTTCTATGGACTACCTCTCCCAGATGCCACCTGGTCGGATACGCAATGCGCTAGCTCCCAGCACTCGCAGGCTTACCTGGATTCTTAGATGCCCTCCGGCACACCAAGGATCCCGCTCGCCGTGTCCATGCCGAGTGCCCTCGCGGTCTCTATCCGATGCGTTCTGGCTTGGGGGGCGCTTCTCATTCCTCTTCCCGAAGATTATCCAAAGTGAGTCTGCCCGACTGAGAAGTGCTCCAAATCGAGGTGGGTCAGCGTGCGGGATTCCGGCTCGTCCCGTAATATTTTCTCCAATCCTGTTGATCTGTTTTAGAAAACAGGCGCTGACTCGGTGGGGTCTGATTTCAGAAACAAGTTTTATTTTCTTTTAGTGCAGATTGACGCGTTTCGACGGATACAACCGTCTTGCTCACAACAAAGAATGGCATTACGTCAGTGTTTTTAACATGTCAAGTGCTCATTGGATCATGTGGTGGTTTACCTGTAGTCATGACAACCAGTTTGCCGAGGTTACTGGAAAATTACAGCGTTACATTTTACTTACCCAGGGTTGTTATATTTTAGCTTTACTTATTGTTTACGCTGCACATTTTACCATCAACTTTAAATAAAAGACAATTAAATAGCATTGTCGATTACTAGCACACAATTAGTTATATCATTGCAAATATTTTTGTCTTTGCACAATTACCAACCGTTTATAATTTATCCCGGTTCATGTACATTTGTGATCTTTGAAAACATAATAGGTTTATACAAAAACGTACTGCATTACATTTGCCTCGTACGGCCCTTTTATGACCCCCACAACAAACCTAGGAGGTCAGGGGGGGTTACCCAGCCCCCTTTTGCTCATTTCCCCCTTTGATTTTTACCACCTCAATCCTACCGAGGTACAAGATGGCGGCTGCTGCGGACTGTTTCGAATGTTTACAGACACCCGAGAGCCAATCAGCTTTCCGTACGCAAGTTGCGTGGCGCGCTTTGAGCGCTCCCCGGTGCGCGTACCGGGGCGCGGCTCTAGATATATACATTTTTTTGAACCTAAATTACTCAAAATCCACTGGAGCACATATCTTGAGACATAGCAAAGGCATATCGGGCTACCAGTTCCTACAATTTTGCCAAATTAGGTGGAAATCAATTCAGCCGTTAGGGCTAAAAGTGAAATCGACCGCCCTATGGAAATTAACATGGGGAAAACGCGTTTTGGGACCCCCCTTTTATCTCGGCCCCCGCTTGACGAATCCCCCCCAACTTTCAGTGAAGGACCGGAGCAACGGGAGGCAAATTTGAGGAAATTTTCAGGCAGATTCCTCAACCGGCGCCAAAGTTATTCCCAATAGAATGTTGCGATTTTCCTATTGAAAATAATCCCAACTATAACTACCTACTGGCGACCGCCAGTAGGTAATATATATATATATATATATATATATATTTTCTCCAATCCTGTCGATCTGTTTTAGAAAACAGGCGCTGACTCCGTGGGGTCTGATTTCAGAAACAAGTTTTATTTTATTTTAGTGCAGATTGACGCGTTTCGACGGATACAACCGTCTTGCTCACAACAAAGAATGGCATTACGTCAGTGTTTTTAACATGTCAAGTGCTCATTGGATCATGTGGTGGTTTACCTGTAGTCATGACAACCAGTTTGCCGAGGTCACTGGAAAATTACAGCGTTACATTTTACTTAGCCAGGGTTGTTATATTTTAGCTTTACTTATTGTTTACGCTGCACATTTTTACGTCAACTTTAAATAAAAGACAATTAAATAGCATTGTCGATTACTAGCACACAATTAGTTATATCATTGCAAATATTTTTGGCTTTGCACAATTACCAACCGTTTATAATTTATCCCGGTTCATGTACATTTGTGATCTTTGAAAACATAATAGGTTTATACAAAAACGTACTGCATTACATTTGCTGTGTCATGTCATTTGCTATGGATTATGATTTGCTTATATAGGGTCTAGTGCCCGTTTTAATCATCTTGATGACAATATTCCTCTGGGAACCTATAATTGATGAGGTTCTCATGAATAGAGCCCAAGTGGGCATAATCATCAACTTGCAGTGTTAACCCAGCTACGTTATTTAATCCTTTGTACATTGTCCTTTTCTATATCTTTGCTTGATCGCAATGATGCTTTACCTCGACTTTTGGAACCACCAATAAATATTGTGAACATTTTTTGAATTTCTTATGATACATGACATGTATACAATAAGTTACATTTATATTTACAATTCTCTGGCGGAGGAAGGTTCAGGGAACACTCAGAGGTTTCTATGAAAACAATTAACTTTCTCTAATTATAAGTGTACACTTAGCGCTTCGTCTGCATTTAAACCTTCTGGGGCCTTACTATTTAGTAGAATAATGTATCTCGATTCTAGTCTTCGAAGGGCTAGTTGTCTATTTCCCCCTCTGATGTTTTTCTTCACATGGTCAATGACGAAGTATTTGATGTTTTCTGCTTTGCCCTCATGTTTGGAATTAATGTGCCTTGCCACTGGATATGCTGGGTCATTATTTTTTATGGCCCTGAGATGCTGTAGTACTCTTACGTGGGCAGGATGTATTGTGCTTCCCATGTATCTTTTCTTGCAGCTACACTGCAGAACATAGACAGCAAAGTCTGTCTTGCATGTGTAGTTTGCACGTATCTCTAGTGGTTTTTTCCTATATGGAACATCTACTGTGGTTACGTTAGTTCCATACTGGCATGCTTTGTATTTCATACACTTATAAAAGCTATTCTTAGTTTTTAACCATGGTGATTCTTTTTTCTTTAACACTGGGGCATTGTCTACCAGTTCTTCCTTCATACTTTTAGATTTTCTAAAAGTCAGTTGCGGTATCTTGTTGCAACTTTTTCCTATCACTGGGCCATTGCGGACTATGGGCCAATGTCTATAGATTATTTTTCTCAATTGTTTATGATAGGCATTGTACCCTGTGAAAAGGCGTGGAGTCCCTGTATTTTGCTCTGACTTGGGAAGTTCAGTTTTAGGGAAGAACAGTAGGTCTTTTCTCTCCCTAAGTTCACATTTTTGTTCTGCTGTTTTTAATGTATGTTCAGGATAGCCTCTTAGTCGTAATCTACTGAACAGACTTGCCTTAGATTTTCTGTAGCCTGTGGTTGTGCTGCAGTTCCTTTTCATTCTGAGGCATTCTGCATAGGGGATATTTTCAATTAAGTTTGGGGGATGGAAACTGGAGGCATGTACGATTGTATTTCCTGCGGTGGGTTTACGATAGGTGTTGGATTGGATTCTCCCTTCGACCACTAATAGTTCTAGATCTAAGAAATGTATCTTATTTTTACTAGTTTCACAGGTGAACTTCAAAATTAAGCTGTTTTGGTTAAGATGTTCAGCAAAAACCCTTGCACTTTCCTCACTCCCCTTCCAAATTGCAAAAATGTCATCAATGTAACGACTGTAATGTGTTACATTATGTGTCATTTCTTCAGTGTGTTTTACCCTGAGTACTTGCTCCTCCCACCAGCCCATATGCAAATTAGCATAGCTGGGGGCGAAGCAAGTACCCATGGCAGTCCCCTGTGTTTGTCTGTACAGCAGTTTATTGAAGATAAAAGTATTGTTCTCCAAACACCACTCCGTCATTTGGAGCAACATCTGTGTATGTTGGTACAGATCAATGCTTCTACTTCCCAAGTAATGCTTGATGGCATTTAGACCATCTCGGTGTCTTATACTTGTGTACAGGCTTTGTACATCCAAAGTCATAAAAACAAAGTCTGATTCCCACTTTATGTCATAGATTTTTCTCAGAAAATCTCCACTGTCTCTTGTATAGAGTTTTTACATAGGGTTGTAGAAAGGGGTCCACAAATCGACTTGTATTTTCAAATAAGCCACCTATGGCGGAAATTATAGGTCTTACAG
Source organism: Lissotriton vulgaris (assembly GCF_964263255.1). Classification (NCBI taxonomy): domain Eukaryota; kingdom Metazoa; phylum Chordata; class Amphibia; order Caudata; family Salamandridae; genus Lissotriton; species Lissotriton vulgaris. The sequence goes on from NW_028244687.1 coordinate 23,269, forward strand.
GAGGGCAGGTTGGATTTTTGTGCACCTTAGGAATTAGGTATAGGTTTGGGATAACTGGGTAGTTGTTTTTCAGAAACTCAAATTCATTTTTTGAAATAGTTTCAGCACTTTTCCAGTCATATAGGCTCCTATGGTATCTCTCTTGAATATTAGAGATGTTGGTCTCACTAATCATTTGGTAACATTCTTTGTCGGATAGTTGTGATAAGGCTTCTGTTTTGTACTTATCCAGAGGCCAAAGGACTACGTTCCCTCCTTTATCCGACCAGCGTACGACTACATCGCTTCTTTCCTTGATTTTCGTCATAACCTTTTCATAGGCTGATCTTTCATTTGCATGTTTCTTGAAGAAATCATTGCTGCTTGTCCACGATAAGGATTTTAGATCACGTATGACTTTTTCGGAGAAGATGTCAATGCAGTCTTTGGGCATGATGGGACAGAACGTGGATCTCGGTTTAAATTGCGTTCTAGATGTGCCTGCAATATAAACTCCAGCATATTCTGCTACATCTTGGGTATTCATCATGTCACTAGTTTCATCAGTGTCCAGATCCACCATTTCTCTAATAAAGGGCATATCATCAATTTGCCAGCTTGTGTCTCCTGTTGGTTCTCTTTCGCTGCTATTTATTCCTTTACAATTAAAGAAATGTTTTTTTAATTTCAGTTTACGTGTGAACTGATGCAAGTCAATCCGAGTTTGAGTGTAATGAAAATTGGTACGTTTACAGAAGGATAATCCTAATGACAAAGTCTCTTCTTCTTCGCTTGTTAGGGCCATGTTTGTTAGATTTATGACTGTGTTTTTGTCTTTCTCTTCTATTTGTGTGGCTGTTATCGTTTGTAATTCCTTCTGTAGTTCTGTTTCTTTGTATTGTCTTTTTGCTGTCTTGCATTTTCCCCATCTCCTGTTTTTTCGTTTCCTGCTTTTTGTGATGAAGTTTTGTCTTTGTTGGAGTTCTGTCGACCCCGCCGTGGTCTTAGGGTTCTCAGTCTCTCCTCTCGTAAAAAAACAAATTCATCTGCGGGAGTGGGTACTATTTCGTCTTCGGCCATCGATCCCGATGTGCCCGGTTCTGATTCTGCTCCAGAACTTATTTCGGACTCTTCAGGTGTTCTGTTATCTTCTACATTTGAGGTTGGCTGCTTCCTTTGTCTAATGCCGTCATACTTTTTCGCAAACGTATAAATGCGTCCTTTTGTGTAATCTGCGCGGTCCCTTTGGAACTTCTCAGCTTTTCTTTCTTTTATCGTTTGCTCATATTTGCTCACACGTGTTTTAATTTCAGTCATCTGTTTGGATATATAATCTTGATCTTCTTGTTTCTCAAGCTCATGTGCAACATTGGCTAATTGCGCCAAAAGTTTTTCTCTGTCCGTTGTAGCATATTTTACTAATATTTCCAACATATTCTTTGATGTCTGTGCGTTGTTATTGGCCCATTCCTCTAACATCTTTGGGTCAGGGTTATCATATGTTGGTGCAAGAAGAATTCTCAGGCCTCTTGGTACTCTATTTACTTCTAAGTACCTTCCCAATGAAGTACACTCCCACCACTTTGAGATTTCTTGTTTCCGAAGTTTTTCCTATTCTCTCAGTAGTGTTTTGGGTTCGGATTCCTTGGTTGTTGCTTTATTCTTTCCACTACCCTTTGCAGTGTTTGTGTCTTTATCAATGTCCTCAAAGATATCACGCGCTGCTTTCATGCGCTCCTGTTCCCATTCCTCCGCCATTCTGCACTTGTATTTTAAGAATGTTCAGTCGTTTCTGACACCCACTGTCCCTTGGGTCTTGCGAGCAAGCACCTCTATGGACTACCTCTCCCAGATGCCACCTGGTCGGATACGCAATGGGCTAGCTCCCAGCACTCGCAGGCTTACCTGGATTCTCAGATGCCCTCCGGCACACCAAGGATCCCGCTCGCCGTGTCCGTGCCGAGTGCCCTCGCGGTCTCTATCCGATGCGTTCTGGCTTGGGGGGCGCTTCTCATTCCTCTTCCCGAAGATTATCCAAAGTGAGTCTGCCCGACTGAGAAGTGCTCCAAATCGAGGTGGGTCAGCGTGCGGGATTCCGGCTCGTCCCGTAATATTTTCTCCAATCCTGTCGATCTGTTTTAGAAAACAGGCGCTGACTCCGTGGGGTCTGATTGCAGAAACAAGTTTTATTTTCTTTTAGTGCAGATTGACGCGTTTCGACGGATACAACCGTCTTGCTCACAACAAAGAATGGCATTACGTCAGTGTTTTTAACATGTCAAGTGCTCATTGGATCATGTGGTGGTTTACCTGTAGTCATGACAACCAGTTTGCCGAGGTCACTGGAAAATTACAACGTTACATTTTACTTAGCCAGGGTTGTTATATTTTAGCTTTACTTATTGTTTACGCTGCACATTTTTACATCAACTTAAAATAGAAGACAATTAAATAGCATTGTCGATTACTAGCACACAATTAGTTATATCATTGCAAATATTTTTGTCTTTGCACAATTACCAACCGTTTATAATTTATCCCGGTTCATGTACATTTGTGATCTTTGAAAACATAATAGGTTTATACAAAAATGTACTGCATTACATTTGCCCCTACGGCCCTTTTATGACCCCCACAACAAACCTAGGAGGTCAGGGGGGTTACCCTGCCCCCTTTTGCTCATTTCCCCCTTTGATTTTTACCACCTCAATCCTACCGAGGTACAAGATGGCGGCTGCTGCGGACTGTTTCGAATGTTTACAGACACCCGAGAGCCAATCAGCTTTCCGTACGCAAGTTGCGTGGCGCGCTTTGAGCGCTCCCCGGTGCGCGTACTGGGGCGCGGCTCTAGATATATACATTTTTTTTAACCTAAATTACTCAAAATCCACTGGAGCACATATCTTGAGACATAGCAAAGGCATATCGGGCTACCAGTTCCTACAATTTTGCCAAATTAGGTGGAAATCAATTCAGCCGTTAGGGCTAAAAGTGAAATCGACCGCCCTATGGAAATTAACATGGGGAAAACGCGTTTTGGGACCCCCCTTTTATCTCGGCCCCCGCTTGACGAATCCCCCCCAACTTTCAGTGAAGGACCGGAGCAACGCGAGGCAAATTTGAGGAAATTTTCAGGCAGATTCCTCAACCGGCGCCAAAGTTATTCCCAATAGAATGTTGCGATTTTCCTATTGAAAATAATCCTAACTATAACTACCCACTGGCGACCGCCAGTAGGTAATATATATATATATATATATATATATATTTTCCCCGCCTCCGTCCCCTGGTCCCTCCCGTTAAAAACCTCTTCCCACCTCCACCCTTTCTTCACCATTCTTCCTCCCCTGTCTCTGATATGAAGAGTAAAAAGAAAAGAAGAAGAAATTAAAAAAGAGTGGCTTTATAGGAAGTTATGGTGCATAACATTAATGGACAGTGCATTGGATAACATCTTTGATTGTCTAAGTACTAGTAGGTTGATCTTTTTCCGTGTACTTATCTCTTCTGCTGCTCCTTACTCTGATGAAACAAAATATAATAAAATGTATATTATAAATAGATAAAAAAACGAGGGGACAAAAACGCAGTAAAAAGCAAAAAAAGTAACAAGAAAGTAAGAAAAGTACAAAAAATGTAGAAACAAAACATAAATGTAATAATGTCCTTTTGAAAATGTGATTAAGTAAATCGCTGATGGCGGGTAACTTTGGCCCAAAATAAGTAACTAAATGTATCACTCTAGTGGTCACCCAAGGGTCAATGACATGTAAAAGGGACACAAGATATAAGGAACACGATGTTAACCTTACAGTGACCCAGTAGAAGGCAATTCGCCGAAACGCGTCGGTCCGAGATTGTGGAGATGAGGATTGTGCATTTTGTGCCATATGGAAGCCAAATAAATATGAACTTTTAAAAAAACTGACCTTGAATCAGTGGAGTTGAAGGTTGTTGTGCGGTTGCCACCAGATTGGGTGTTCAAGAGGAAGAACGCCAAAGGAAGACATATACATATGCTAATTGGCTGTCAACACTCCAAACCAGGAAGTGTTGGCAGCAATCTTTTGTCTCAGTAGAACCGAGGCACAAGAAAAAAGAAAAAGAAACGAGTAAAACAAGAAAAGGGGGCAGGGTAGAAACACCCTGACACCCTGGCCCAAAAAAGCATTTAAAAAAAGAAAATCGGCCTAATTCGTGCTGGGTACGCGGATCCAGCTGAGAAAATTTTAAAAATGAAGCGCGGGCTTCTGCGCTTCATTAATATTTAGCACCTGTGTGGGCCAGGTACCGGGGGTAGTGAATAAAAAAAGTGTGGAGAGGTTCCAAACCCCCCCCCCCCAAGCCCCGGGGACTGCCATTCCCCAGGGCTTCTTTAAAATATTTGTGGGGGCACATGGCTCCCCCGGCAGCCCTGCGGACTGCCACCTTCCCGGGGCACTAATTATTCAAGTTATTTAGGTTTCAAGGGTACTTAAATTAATCCCCCAACTTAAAACGCGCCACGGGCGCTTTTGCTCAGTGGTGAAGGGAGGGAGCAGGGCCTGAGGTGACATGTGTGCAAACAAGCCCTGTGGCGCGTTTTAAGTTGGGGAATTAATTCCCCTGCGATCGTGAGGGCCCCTGGGGGCCAACTACCCAATCAGGTATCTCAAAAAAGCACCAGAGGCCTGTGTTGGACCCCAGGGACCCTCGGGATGTAAGGGGACTTAATCCCCCAACTTAAAACGGGCTCAGTTGTGAAGGGAGGGGGTGGGGCCTGATGTGACATGTGTGCAAACGCCCTGTGGCGCATTAAAAGTTGGGGAATTAATTTGCCTTCAATCCTGAGGGCCCCTGGGGGCCAACTAGCCCATAAGGTGCCTCCAAAAAGCACCAGAGGCCTGCGTTGCAGAGAGGTGGTCCATGCCATGCTCCTTTTTACAGCTCTCTGCAATGCAGCTCTGTGGCATTTACTGGAGGTTCCTGATTAGCTAGTTGGACCCCAGGAACCCTCAGGATTCAAGGGGACTCAATCCCCCAACTAAAAATGCGCCACAGGGCGTGTTTGCAAAGGGGTGAATGGTGGGGGCGGGGCCTGAGGTGACGTGTGCAAACACGCCCTGTGGCGCGTTAAAAGTTGGGGAATTAATTTCCTTTCAATCCTGAGGGCTCCTGGGGCCAACTAGCCCACCAGGTGCCTCCAGTAAGCGCCACTGTGCTGCGTTGCAGAGAGGTGGTCTAGGTCATGCCCCTTTTTACACCTCTCTGCAACACAGCTCTGTGGCACCTACTGGAGGTACATGGTTGGCTAGTTGGACCCCAGGAACATTAGGATTCAAGGGGACTTCATCTCCCACCTTAAAACAGCCACAGGGCGTGTTTGCACACATGTCACCTCAGGCCCTCCCTCCCCTTTAACACTGTGCAAACACGACCCGTAGCGTGTTTTAAGAGGTAGTTTTAATCCCCCTGCGTTGTTATGTACTAGGGATTACAGAGGAGGTCATGCTAATCATAGGGGTGCCCCAACACATAGTGTTCCCTAGTGTTTGTAGGTGTTTTCGCTGTGTCTTTTACCATAGCACTGGCTCTAGGCCTGGTTAGTCAGAGTCAGTTACCACCAGTACCCATCTGAAAAAGTTGTGGGCACAGAATGATTTTGCAACAAGGACTCTTTCTGATCCTCTGTTGTTTCTTCCTGCACATGTTTGCTTCTTCCTGCACTTTTCTTCATCTTTGTGAACGTCTGTTGCTTATTTCTGCATTTCTTTTACTTCTTTTGGTGCATTTTTCTTCTTTCTTCACATATCCTACCTCTGTAGGCATAGTTAGAAACTAGCATTTGAAAAACCTTTGAAATTCACTGAAAAAAACATAGGTTTCGGGCACGTTATAGTTAGAAATTAGCATTTAAAAAACCATTGAAATTCACTGGAAAAAACATAGGTTTCAGGCACGTTATAGTTAGAAATGAGCATTTAAAAAACCTTAGAAATTCAATGAAAAAACCATAGGTTTCAGGGGCGTTATAGTTAGTTGGACATTTCACTCGTACACAACCATAGAAATTCCCCTGTTATAGTTAGTTCAGCTAACTATAACTCGCGCCCCCGCAATGCACTGCTGATGACATCATATATTACATCACTCATGACATGGTCAGTGACATCACTGATGACATTTCAAATGACATCACTGATGACATCATCCTTGTGATAGAGTGGCCGACCTCCTCACACCCTAATATAACCTTTGATACACACACTCTAAAATTCAAAATCCATTTTCAAAATAATGGACACACCAATACCAGTTACAACATACCCGTTCAATAATTCCAAGATCAACACACACATCTACTCATTCACCAAAAATCCTATACAGTCACTCAGACATGCACTCACTCATCATATTTACTCATACACCTATGCATACACTTAGACACCACCACTCATCCATAGACTTACTCACACACATAGTCACACATGCAAAGAAAGTATCAAACATCCATTTACTTGCGTATACAGTGACACCCACACACTTACTTCTACAGAAACTAACACATACTTACTCTATTAAACAATCACTTATAGAAACACATACATACATACATTTATACAGGTACTCTTCCAATCTCTCATTCTCACATATAATCACTTACATACACCAATACTCACATATACTAGTTTAAAACATATGTAGTTACTCATAAAGACACTACTGAGACAGTCATTCACTCATGAACATGCCCATACACACACTCATCCACCCATACAGTACTGCACATATGCTGTCTTCAACACATACAAAGAGTGACTCACTCATTCTTGCATTTATGCACAAAGTAATACCCCCAACGAACCACACAGACACTCAGACACTCATACTGATACCCAAAAAACCAACTAATAACCCATATAGACACACATGTAGCTACTCATCAACCCATGCTGCCACTTATACACAAAGTGAGCGACTGATACAGATATTTACACATTTAAAGATTACTCACTAACCCATGTATTCACTAAGCTACACTTAATCAGTCAGTTACACAATCAGTTTCACACAAACAAAATCATCTATTTAGTCACTTACCTACCCACTTATTCTTCAATCGACCTCGACATATACATATATAAATCATATTTAAATTTCACAAAAACACACATTCACTGGATGATGTCATCAGTGATGTCATCAGTGATGTAATTTGAGATGTCATCAGTGATGTCATTAGTGATGTCACTGACCAGGTCATGAGTGATGTAATATGTGACATCATCAGCAGTGCATTGCGGGGGCGTGAGTTATAGTTGTTGCGCAATAACACATGGCGTTCCGGTTGTTTCCTTCTTGATGTTGTAAGGTCCCAATTCCCCTGTGAACCAGCCAACTCAACAAGGAAGGGAGCACTTGATGAGCTAACTCGTCCTCAAGGGAAAGGGGAAGTGGAGAGAGAAACAAGACAAAACACTGGGCCTTCGTCTTGAGGAATCCAGTTATTCGTTTCTCTTGCTGAAGTGCTCTGGACCTTTGTCGTGAAGTTTCTGTCAGCCGGCGTTTAACTCCTTCTATCAACAGTAATACCAGAAAGCTATGAACAAGGCTCTCTCTTTGGATACATGTTTAAAAAAATAATCACATAAATATACTTGGACACACCACTTATCTGTAGACCCATGCCATCACTTCTATTTGTCTTGGGTTAAGTCTGATTTTTGATTAGACCTTGATACCCTTTAAAATAACACAACAGATTATCTTTACACCTTAAACAATTAACGTTCTCACATGCGAATGTCTGATTAATATGGTTAGTAAGGGTCAGTAAACAATCATTTACTCAAGGGACATACCTGTAGACTTGAGATAGAACTCTTCACTGGGGATTCTATTCTGCAAAGAGATCAAATAAGAAAACAATTCCAAAAGAAAAACATAAACATACCCTTGGACTGGGTGGACCGTCATAAAAGTCTCTTACTTTTCCAAGATTTACAGTAAGGTACAATATGCGTGATTTTGGATTCTAACAGACAGTTTGTCTTACAACTTTGTATTCCTTATTGTCTTATTTGCTGTCAAAAAAGATATTTCTCTTTGCTTGTAAATTGTATTGTTCAATGCTTGTTTGGGCACTTGGAGTCATACTAGAAATTCGAAATTGTGTTGATCAATGCTTGTTGACAATGTTCGAAAACTGTATTCCCCAATACTTGTTGACAATGTTCAGTATTTGTTTTGCTCAATGCTTGTTGACGATTCAAAATTAGTTAAACAGTTTTTTCTTTTTAGGTTCTTAATGGTTAAATTCCAAATCGCCTTTGAAAACCAAGAGTAATTACAACTTTCTTAATGTCCTTTTAATGTTTCTCCTAAACGAGGTACGAAGGGTTTCCTAGTAACTAAAAGAAGCTTACATCCCTTTTGTAGATAGTTGTCTGTAGCGGGCCGGATTTCCGGTGTAGATGAGACCGCTGCAGGATCCAGGAACAGCCGATCTTCAAAGAAGGCGTCCGGGAGCTCTGCTGGCTCAGATAAGGCAAGAACAGCTGGGCGGAGTGTTTGGGAGGTACGGGAGAGAAGGACTGGAGCTGGTGGGCTTTTCAAGAGTTACATAATGCCAATTATTATCAATTAAAGGAGTTTACTAAACACATGCCCTCAGTTTAACCCCAACATGACCTCAGTACTATATTGAGACAAGGTAAATAAGGTTTTAACAGGCAACAGCATATGATCCTTTAACAATAGTTAGCTGAACGAACTATAACGGGGGAATTTCTATGGTTTTGTATGAGTGAAATGTCCAACTAATTATAACGCCCCTGAAACCTATGGGTTTTTTCAGTGAATATATATATATATACATACATATATATACATACATATATATATATATATATATACATATATACTTGTGAGCAAGCCTCTCTTGAGGTGAAACGCGTCATGGCGATGTTGCAGGCTTTGACTTTTGGCACTGAATAAACCACGCTAAGAAACTGCACCTACTTTGTGGTCTCGTTTTCTTCGTTGTTCTGCAGAAGGCAGGATTTTACTACGACCTTTGGACATATATATATATATATATATATATATATATATATATATATATATATATATATATATATATATATATATATATATATATATATATATATATATATATATATTCACTGAAAAAACCATAGGTTTCACACCAGTTATAGTTTTTTTTTTTTTTTTTACTTTATTTTTGTCGCAGACAATGATAGCATATAACAGTTGCGCCGACAGCTACAAGAAGGCAACAACATTATGTCAAAGAACATACTTCTGTGTACACGGCCCATCAGCCCACAACCCGAAGGCCGGGCGGCGGTAGATGGTAGCATGGAAGCCAGGTCATGAACCTAGCCATGTAACTGCGCGGCAGGATATTCTGATCTGCTTTTCTTTTTCTTTAATACAGGTTACCCCCCAACTCCCCAAAGGAACCCCCCCCCCCAAAACTTCGGCATTCATGACTAAAACATGTGTATACAGGTCGTTCACCTCATTATGGCACTCCTATCGGCAGATAGAGCAGCGATCATTACGTAAATTAGGAATGAAACCTTGAGATACCAAAACACAATTCCTCCCAGTTGTAACCTACATGTGCGTGTGCGGTCAGGCACTCTCCCAACTCACTGCCCTCCCCCACCCTCCCCACCGCCCTCATCCTCAGACCCTGTATCCCCAGGGGTGAACAACTCCGCACTCGTACCATCCGAGTCTTCGGCTGCCTCTCCCACCACTCGCATCATTCTCCACGCAAGCAGGTCGTCCTGCAGCTTCACATCTCTACGCACAGTTTGCATGAAGGTTTCCTCCGCCCGGGACCATTCCCCCACATCTCTAAGCCACTGCGACATCTCTGGGGCCCTCTGTCCCATCCATGTGATGGCCACCCTCCTCCTTGCCAGTACTAAAAGTAGTTGTAACATTTTGTAGGACAAATTACACTTCCTGGGCTTGGGGACTAAGGCTAACAAGCAGTGAAGAGGGGTCAGTTCCATCCGGAGTTCAGTAACTTTACAAATGTGCGCCACCACTGACTGCCAGAAGGCGTAAACCAATGGACAGTCAAACACCAGATGAAGGAAGGAGGCACCCGGCGCGCCACACCTAGGGCAGTTATCGCGCTTGTCCGGGGCAATACGCTTCAAGGCAACCGGAGTCACATATGTTCGATGTAAAAAGTTAAAGTGTGTCAGTTTGAACCGTGCATTGCACGACACCTTCCGGGTGAGGGTACCAATGCGTTTGCGCTGTGTCGGGCCCAAAGCAACCCCCAGGTCAGCCTCCCAGGCGGCCCACGCCGGTGGAACCGGTGGGGTGGAGTCCTGCCGCATGGCTGAGTACAATAGGGTTATCAGCCTCCTGCCCCTACCACAGGAAAGGATAATATTGAGGGTATGGGACACAGGGGGCGCATCAGGGAATTGCGGCCAAGTATCCCGTGCCATTGCATGGAGGCCCCTGTAGTGTAGGAACTGTCCCTCACCGAGTCCGAACGTCTCCGTCGCCCGTTCGATAGATAGAAATGTGTTGTCCGGGTAGAGATCTGCCAACAGCTCGCACCCACCCGCTCTCCAGTCATGGAAAGGCATGTGTACCTCCATGTCCACCACTGGGGCCATGATCCATATCGGCAGCTCCCTGTGAAAGGGGGCCCTCCGTAGGATTTTTTCCACAACGCGCTGCCAAATGGCTGCGGTGTGGCGCACTATGTACGTCAGCGCCGCATCCGCGCCCCTGCCGCGCATCAGGGCCATCTGTACTGCTCTTTCATCCGCACTCCCCGCAAGAAGCCGTAGTTCCCAGGTGTCCGCATCCGCAAACCACCTGGCAGCTGGCAACAGCTGCGCTGCATAGTAGTAGAGGTCGAATCTCGGCGCCTCCAACCCCCCTTCCTCCCAGCTTCGGACAACCGTGTGTAAGGCAACTCTACTACGCCTGCCCGCCCAGAGTAAGGACGTAAGGAGAGTATTAAGAGTGCGGAACAACCGCGAGGGAAGTGGGCACAGTGAATTCTGCAACACATACAGCACCCGTGGCAGCATCACCATTTTCGCCACTGCCAGTCGTCCCATCAGGGAGAGAGGCAATGTGTTCCAGAATGCCACCGATTGTTGTAGGGAGTGCACTACCCTATCCGCATTGCGGGCCAGCAATTGTTCGTCCGACGACGCTACCTGTATCCCCAGATAGCGGAAGGCTTCCAGTTCCCACCGCAGACCCAGGTGTGGCAAGTCCCCGCGCGCGTCCACATTACATCCCGCTAGGGGGAAGATCAGGAACTTCCCTGCATTGATACGCAGGCCCGAAGCTGCGCCAAAACGGTCCAGTAGCCGTAGCAAAACCGGTAGCGCGTCCTGCGGAGACGTTAAGTAAAACAGAGCATCGTCCGCATACAAGGACACCGTGTGGACATTACTCCCCACTTTGATTCCCCATTGTGCCATTGTGGTACGGACTTCCACCGCCAATGGCTAAATCGCCAGGGCGAACAGGAGCGGCGAGAGGGGGCATCCCTGACGGGTGCCTCTCTCCAACGCCAGTCCTCCGAGCGTGCAGCCCCAAGTTTGACTCTGGCTCGAGGCGCCCGATACAGTATCTGGATCCACTTGCGAAACACGGGCCCCAATCCCACCTGTTGAAGCACCTCTGATAGGTACCCCAGGCTAACCGTATCAAATGCCTTGGCCAAGTCTATCGAAACCAGGACCTGGGGATCCTCTCTACCTCGCACCTCATGCATAACATGGGTTAATCGCCGCAGATTCATCGCGGTGTTGCGTCCGGGGATGAACCCACACTGGTCCTGGTGAACCAACTGGGCCATGTGCGGCGCCAACCGAGCGGCTAAGAGTTTGGTCAGGATCTTTACATCCGTGTTAATCATTGTGATAGGGCGGTATGCCGCGGGGTCACAACCATCACCACCCGGCTTTAGAAGCATGCAGATCTCACCCTGGTACATTGTGGGCGGAAGAGCTCCATCCTCCAGCGCTGTAAGGAAGACCTGGAGGAGGAGGGGGCCGAGGACGTCTCCGAATGCGTGGTAGAACTCGGAAGGAAACCCGTCTCCTCCTGGGGATTTTGCCGTTGGTAGGCCGGCCATAGCCACCCGCACTTTGTGGAGGGTCAAAGCCCCATCTAGTTCTTCTGCTGCTTCTCTTGAAAGGGCCGGAAGAGTCACTCCTCGGAGGTAAGGCTGATAGGATGCTTCCGTGACCAGCGGGTCCGCCGTATACACCTGCTGCAGGTGGGTTTTGAGAACCCGCAATATGCCGGACTCCGAACCGGGGCCGATTCTTTCTTCAAAATCCAGGCCAATAATCGGCCGGATTTGTCCCCCTCCCTGTGGAGACGCTGTCTAAATTGACCCAGGTTGTATCTGTCGAGGCGCGTAAGTATATCGTGTACTTGCTCCTGGGCTTCCCGCTCCAGGGCCAGTTCCGGTTCCCCAGGATTTGGTGAGGGCTGGCGAGTCCGCAGGGTGTCTTCAGCCTCCCGCAGTTCGCGGGTCAGCTGTTGGCGGACCCCATAAGTGAGAGCCATGCATTCACCCCGCACCACTGCCTTCAGAGCGTCCCATTTCGTCGACAGGGGCACGTCGTCCTCCTCCCAGTTCAGGTCGACGTAATTAGTGAGTGTAGTCTGCACATGATCTCTACCCAATGGGTCCTGCAGTAGGTCCGCAGGCATCCGCCATGTACGGGGCGGCAAGGCTGGTCGACGTCCTGCGTAGCGCACAACACCGGGGAGTGGTCAGACAGGAAGCGGGCCAGATGGGTGACCTTTAGGGAATACGACACGTCTATGTTCGCGGCGAGGACCCTATCTAGTCCGCTATGGGTGTCGTGTGTAGGAGTGTAACAGGTGTATAGTTTCTGTGACGGGTGGCTCTGATGCCACACATCTACTGCTCCCAAGTTCGCCATGACCTCGCGCAGTCTTGCCGTCATGCGAGGTTTCGTCCCCGCTCGAGGAGGATGCCTATCTAGGACCGGGTCCAAGACACAGTTAAAGTCTCCGAACCACAGGAGAGGGCTGTCCACGTCCGACACTAAGACGTCTTGCATTTGTGGGTAGAAGGTCGCGTCGTCTACGTTGGGCGCATATGTATTAAGTAGTGTAAGGTCCCTGCCATTCAACTTCACCCTCAGCAGCAGGTACCTGCCCTCAATGTCCGCTTCCGCATACTGTACCGCGAGGGGGACCCCGGGTGCTACCCAGATCAAGACCCCACGCGCATATGTCGAAAAGGAAGAGTGAAAGACCTAACCCCGCCATTTTTTAGCTAGCTTTTGCGCCCCCTCCTCATTCAGATGCGTTTCTTGCAAACATGCAATCGAAATGCCAGGCCTCCGAAGGAAGGACAGGACCCTATATCGTTTGGTACAAGTGCCCAACCCACGCACATTCCACGTTAAGAATTTGTATCCCATGTTCCCTGTAAGTGCCCCGCCGGGCCATGTAGTCTGCTGCCAAAATACCGCCTCCTAGGGGCCTGAACAGTGATACACATGAGGCCTATACCAACATTCTTAAACAGTACCTCCCCATCCTCCCCCCCCCAACATTGCAACATTTGCAGAACACTCCCCCCTCCCCCCACCCACGAGCAGGATAACGACAACAACCCAACCTGTCAACCCACCCTTCCCCCGCTGGTGCCAGGACGTGCACAGCCTCCCCACACACCCCTCACAACACATCACACACCCACACAACAATGAACTGCATACACCCCCCCCCCCCCAGCTCCCCGCAAGACCCAATGTTCACATTGAGTACGCCCGGCTCCGGTCCAGCTGTAGTCGACCATACAGGACCAGGTCCGACAGTAGCACCCCCGCCTCCCAAATATCAAACAATTCCCACATTGCAAATCTACCGGCCCCCGTCTCCCCCCCGCTATGCAAAGTCTGGTGGCTCCGGGTACAATGTCACTCCAGTGTCCACCTATACCCCTCTCCACCCCGGGAGCCACAGCAGCCATCCAAAGACAAAGTACATAGGGCTCCTACATCACCTCAGGGTGGGCCATTCACCTCCAGGGCCCCAGCTCCCCCAGTCTCCTGAATCACCAGGTCCGACGGTGCCATGTCTCTCACCGCAGCTGGTATCGTGTCCGGGACCAGGATTTCCGCAGGTTCCAGCGGATTTTGAGACTCCGCCCCGGCCCCCTGCAGCAAGGGTTCCAGGAGCATTCCGCCATCAGCCCCAACCGTGATTCTAGGTTCCTCCGTGTGCTCCGACGTGGAGCGTCGTCTCCGTCCGCCCCGGGGCCTCCGCTGCCGCTGGGGACGGCTCCCCCATGTCTCCTTGGACCCACCACGGGCTCCCGGTGGAACCCCGTCTCCCCTAACTTCCAGCCATTCCCATACTTCCTCCGGGGATTCAAAGAAGTGTGCCTTGCCCTGAGCCAGCACCTTGAGTTTGGCGGGATACAGCAACATATATTGTAACTGCATCGCCCGGAGCTTCTGCTTAACCCCCAGAAAGGATTTTCTCATCTCCTGAACCTGATGGGTATAGTCTGGGTATATTGAAATCCGGCTATTTTCAATGGCCAGGTCCGGCTTTTCCCTCGCCGCTCGCAGGATGCAGTCTCGATCCCGATAATTCAATATCTTGGCAATCAGAGCTCGCGGCGGGGCCCCCGGTTGTGGCGGGGGAACCAGGGCTCGATGAGCCCTCTCGATGACAAACACTTCTGAGAGACCCTGCGGGCACAGCTTCGCTCTAATCCATGTTTCCAGAAAGCGTTCAGGGTCTCCAGCCTCCAGTCTCTCCGGGACCCCTAGGACTCTAATGTTGCTGCGACGCGCCCTCCCTTCTGCGTCCTCAGCTCTCCGTTCCAGGGCACCAGTCGTCGCCGTAAGGCGTGTGACCGTCTTCCGGAGAGAGGCCACCTCCCCCTGTAGCTGCACGATATTGGCCTCCGCATCTGTGACTTTGTCCGCCACCTTACGGAGGTCTGTCCGCAGGAGGTTGACGTCTATGGAGACTGTTTCGATTTGCCTCTCCAACGCTGAGTGGGAGCCCTGAATAGCCTTTAGGAGTTCCGCACGGGAGGGCTCACCGGGGTCCCCCGGCTCCTCATCCTTGCCCGATTGGCGTGTAATCCTTTGGGGCGGCTGTCTTTGCGTGGTGTACTGGGTGATCGTATTGGCCTGTGACGAGCGGGACGCCCTGTCTTTACGCATCTTCGGAATGATCCCAATGCGGGGATGGTCTGCCTGTAGAGTAGCAGCAAGCCCACCTCCGCCTCCACCCAGTCGGTGGAAAGTTCTGTATGGAGTCGCGCTCGAGCTCACACCCTTGCACAGTCAGTCGGGCGTCCTCACTCCCCCAACACTCCCGTCGCAGGCAAGTCCCAGGGAACGCAGGCACCGTCAGGAAGCGTCATGCACCGGCAAGGGGCAAGCCGGCAACCACACCTCGCCAGCCGGGCGGCGCGATCTCGTCGAGGGTCCCTGTGGCCCCCAGTGGGTGCGGCGCTGTGTCCCTTCGTCCAGCCGGGCCCCACAGGAAGCAGGCCACTCTACTCTCCGCACCCGGCTTGTATGGGCGGAGTAGTTCGTATGCCCCGATCTCTCAGCCAGCAGCCAGGTAGGGGGGGGCCCTCAAGGCGCTCCACCCCGGCACCGCAATCAGGAGTCCAATCTGCGTCCCTCGACCAATATCACCTCCAGAGGCCCAGGGCCCCTCCGAGAGTCAATGGGGGGATCTCGCCCCCCTCCCCCCCGCACTCCAGGAGGCAGGTAGGCCCGGGAAAACTGGGCCAGCCCCGCGTAGTCTGACAGGGGCTCAGTGTTAGTGCCTGCGCCGTCCGCGCCGCTCGTCTGCGCTCCTCTGGGCCCCCATCCCGCTCTCACCTCACTGCCACGCAGTCTCTGCCGGGACCCAGACCTGCAGGCGCCGCCGGTCACTCACTGTCCCCCCGGCCCGACGGCCGACTTCAAGATGGCGGCCCGGTGGGGGAGGGGCACGCTCCGGTCCTCGGCTCTCCCGCCGCTCCCCCGCTCCAGGACGGCAGACCTTCCCCCAGGTAGGCAGCGGCACAGCTGGGCAAGCGCACGCCAGGGCGCCCTCACGGATCCGGAGCCCCCTGACCGGCAATCGGCGCCCGCGGCCTGCTTCACCGGGGCCGAGTCTCCTCCCGGGGCGTCCCCCGGGTCAGGGTCCAGACCCGGGACAAGCTCTTCGATCTCCCCACTGGCCCACCGTGGCACTCCAGGATATGGCCTCCCCCGGCCGACCAGGCCCAGACCACGGGCTCGCGTAGGTGTGGCGGCCGCTCCCGGATCACCGGGGCTGCTCCGCGGCCACTCCGCTACTCCCGCCAGCTGGAATTCGGCAAGGATGGTCCCCGCAGCTTCAGCGATATCTCCGGTCGTTCAGGGCTGCTCACCGGAGCCTGGGCAGGATATAAAACAGGATTTATGGGTCCGCAGGACGGGAGCTGGCAGAGCTCACGTCCTGTCGGCCATGCTGTTTGGCCATGCCCCCTCACACCAGTTATAGTTAGCTGGAAATTTTACTGACATAAAACCATTGAAATTCCACGTTATAGTTAGTTGGACTCACTATAACTTGCGCGTGTAATGCACTGCTGATGACGTCACATATTACATCACTCATGAGATGGTCAGTGACATCACTCATGACATCACTGATGACACCATCCTTGTGACAGAGTGACAGACCTCCTTTCACTGTAACCCTTGAAACACATATTCAAAAATAGAAACTAAAATTCCGAACATTCTATTGGGAATAACTTTGGCGCCAATTGAGGGATCTGCCTGTAATTTTTCTTAAATTTGCCTCAGTGCGCTCTGGCCGAGAAAAAAGGGGGGTCCCAAAACATGTTTTCCCCATGTTAATTTCCATAGGGACATTCTGACAAGGCTACAGCTCGAACGGCTGAACGGAATTACACCAGATTTGGCAAAATGGTAGGGACTGGTATGCAGCAGTGCCTTTTGTATGTTTGGTGTAAATCCCTCCAGTAGTTGTTGAAAAAATTGAATTTGAAATTTTTCAAATGACATTTTCTATGGGACCTTTAGACATGGCTACAGCCCGAACGGCTGAACGGAATTACACCAAACTTGGCAAAATGGTAGGGACAGGTATGCAGTAGTGTCTTTTCTTTATTTGGTGAAAATCCCTCCAGTAGTTGTTGAGAAAATTGAATTTGAGCAAATTATATATCTATATACGCTCACCGTACGCGCACCGTACGCGTACCGAACGCGTACGTGCGCGTACCCTTACGTGCGCGAGCGAGTTTCTGATTGGCTGGCAGTCGACTGTCAACATTCCAAACTGTCCAAACCAGGAAGTGGAATTACACCAAACTTGGCAAAATGGTAGGGTCTGGTATGCACATGTGCCTTTGCTATGTTTGGTGAAAGTCCCTCCAGTAGTTCTTGATAAAATTGAATTTCAAATTATTCAAATGGCATTTTCTACGGACCTTTAGACACGGCTACAGCCCGAACGGCTGAAGGGAATTACACCAAACTTGGCAAAATGGTAGGGACAGGTATGCAGTAGTGCATTTTCTATATTTGATGAAAATCCCTCCAGTAGTTGTTGAGAAAATTGAATTTGAGCAAATTATATATCTATATGCGCTCACCGTACCCGCACCGTACGCGTGCGGTACGCGTACCGAACGCGTACGTACGCGTACCCTTACGTGCGTGAGCGAGTTTCTCATTGGCTGGCAGTCGACTGTCAACATTCCAAACTGTCCAAACCAGGAAGTGTTGACCACCATCTTGTTTTTCTGGAGAACTGAGGCACAAGAGAGCCCAAAACAAGAGTGGAAAACACGAAAATGGGGCAGGATAGAGACCCCCTAACCCTCTAGCCCTTCTCAGGGGGTCCCAGAAGGACACCGTACACGTACGCGTGCGCGTACCCTGCGATTTAAAAAAAATAATAATACTTTTTTTTTGCACTTGGTGGTCCTTCTGGGACCCCCTGAGAAGGGCTAGGGGTTCAGGGGGTCTCTACCCTGCCCCCTTTTCGCATTTTCCACACTTGTTTTGTGCTCTCTTGTGCCTCACTTCTCCTGAGAAACAAGATGGCTGCTCAGGTGGTCCCAGAAGGATAATAACATATATAAACGTTATGCGCTAATAGAATTAGCATTTACAAAACCTTTGAAAGTTATTGAAAAAAAATATAGGTTTCACGCCTGATATAGTTAGGAATTGGCATTTAAAAACTTTGCAAATTCACTGAAAAAACCATAGGTTTCAGGCCTTATATAGTTAGGAATTAGCATTTAAAAAACCTTGCAAATTCACTTAAAAAAACCATAGGTTTCAGGCCTTATATAGTATTATAGTTAGGAATTAGCATTTAAAAAACCTTGCAAATTCACTTAAAAAACCATAGGTTTCAGGCCTTATATAGTTAGGAATTAGCATTTAAAAAACCATTGAAATTGCTCCTATATAGTTAGTTGTACTAACTATATTTCGCGCACCTGCAATCCACTGCTGATGATGTCACATATTACATCATTCATGACATGGTCAGTGACATCACTGATGACATCACTGATAACATCTCAAATGACATCACTGATGACATCACTGATGACATCTCATTTGACATCACTGATCACATCACTGATGATATAATTCATGTGATAATACGATGCACCTCCTCACACTCTAATATAACCTTTGATACACCCAGTGTTAAATACAGACTACCATTCTTGAAATTATTGACACACCAATTCCAGTTACTACATACGCACTCACTGATTCCTAGGTCTACACACACATTCACTCATTCACCCATAGAATCACTCATACATACAGTCACTCATCAATACAACACTATCATATGCACTCATACACCTATACAGACACTCACACACTGCCACTCATCCATGGAGTTACTCACACACCTAGTCAGTTATGCAAAGAATCAAGCACACTTCCATTTCCTCAACTATACAGTTATACACACAACACCTTACTTATTCAAACATATACTAACACATACTTACTCTCTTATACAATCACTGATACAAGTACACAATGATCCATAACGCCACTCGCACATTCACTGGCTCTCATGTATAGTCATTTATATATGCCAACTCTCACATGCACTGTGTTTTACATATGTACTTACTTGGACATGTAGAACTGAGATATCCATTCACTCACCAACACACCCATGCACACAGTCAACCGCCCATATAGCTGTTTTCACATGCACTCTTGAACTCATACACCTAGTGAATCAACTGCTCACACATCTATGCACAGAGTCACACACCTCCCAGCCACCCACACACACACTCGGTCTCCCATTCAAATACTTGGGCAACCAATCAAAACCCATATTGCCACTCAAATAGCTACTAATCAACACATGCAGCAGCTTACACAACAACAGACATACTGATGCACACATTCAGACAGTTTAGTCACTAACCCATGCATTTAGTAAGACACATTTAATCACTCACTCATACAGTCAGTCACGCACCTACTAAATCCTTCATCCAGACACTTATACATCCACTCATTCTTCAATATGTAAAACATATTAAAACTTTACAGAAACACACAGTCACTGGATGATGTCATCAGTGATGTCATCAGTGATGTCAAATGAGATGTCATCAGTGATGTCATCAGTGATGTCATGTCAGATGTCATCAGTGATGTCATCAGTGATGTCACTGACCATGTCATGAATGATGTAATATGTGACATCATCAGCAGTGGATTGCGGGTGCGCGAAATATAGTTAGTACAACTAACTATATAGGAGCAATTTCAATGGTTTTTTAAATGCTTTTTCCTAACTATATAAGGCCTGAAACCTATGTTTTTTAAGTGAATATATATATATATATATATATATATATATATATATATATATATATATATATATATATATATATATATATATATATTATTATATCACAAAAGGAGCGGCACAACCAATTCCTTATTGAAGCCTTTTAATCAGAGCTTCACCCCACCGTGGTGGGGTGAAGATCTGATTAAAAAGCTTCAATAAGGAATTGGATGTGCCGCTCCTTTGGGTCAGGATCCGACCCCTGAGCCGAGCACACGCTGGTGAGCGCACTCGCTATCTGCAGGATCACTTTGTGGCAAACAAAAAAAAAAATATATATATATATATATATATTACCTACTGGCGGTCGCCAGTAGGTATATATAGTTAGGATTTTTTCTCTATGTAACTTTTGAAAATTCTATGTCTAATAACTTTTAACTTTGGCGTTTGTGGACGGAATCGGCTGAAATTTTCAGGAAAATGGCACATTTTGTTTCTGAGCAGCCCCTGAAAATTTGGGGGGGTTCCGTCAAGGGGAGTCCGAGAAAAAAGGGGGGTCCTAAAACGCGTTTTTCCCCTTCATTTTTCCATAGGGCGTTTGGCCTCACTTTTAGCTCGAACGGCTGAATGGATTTGCACGAAACTTGGCAACATTGTAGGGACTGTTAGCCCGATGTGCCTTTACTGGGTCTCAATATATGTGCTCCAGTGGATTTTGAGAAATTAACGTTTTAAAAAACAGATATATCTGTGACAGCGTCCCGGATAGCGCACCAGTTCGCGTACTTTTCGCGTAACGGAGCTTTGCGAAGCGAAGCTGATTGGCTCTCCGGTGTCTGTCAACATTCTAAACAGTCCGGAGCGGCCGCCATCTTGTCTCTCGGTAGGATTTAGAGACAAGAGGAGGAGAAAAACAAAGGGGAAATTTAATGAAAGGGGGCAAGGTAGACCCTTCTTGACCCCCTAGGAATGATGTTGGGGTTATTAAAGGGTCCCGTGGGGCAAATAAAAAAATATTGATTTTTTGCGGTAGAAGCGCTTTCCGGTTCGCGAACCGGGACGCGAAACGGGAATTCGCCATTTTGTCTTTCGATTTAATTAAATTACAAGATGGAGGAAAAACAATGTGAGAAATGGGTATAAGGGGGTACGGGAGACGTATCCTGCCCCCCTATGATTTCTGAGGGTGGCTGAGGAGGCTCATATATGTTGATACTTGTCTTCCAGCGGCTGCGCGTGAGCGTTTTTTTTTTTTTTTTTGCTGCGTGACGTCTGTTAACGTTCGATTCGAAGGAAATCAGGAAGTGTTGACCGCCATTTTGACACTGCGAGTAAATATATTGTTAAAAATAATTGTTATAAATTAATCCGTATTGATAAACATTGTCTGCGCCATCTTGCTTTTTTTCCAATGCCACACTTTTGTCGTGCACGGCAGCCATTTTAGATGCCTTGACCAGACCCACTCTCTGCACGCCGCCGATCGTGACATCTGTTAACGTTCGATTCGAAGGAAATCAGGAAGTGTTGACCGCCATTTTGACACTGCGAGTAAATATATTGTTAAAAATAATTGTTATAAATTAATTCGTATTGATAAACATTGTCTGCGCCATCTTGCTTTTTTTTCCAATGCCACACTTTTGTCGTTCACGGCAGCCATTTTAGATGCCTTGACCAGACCTACTCTCTGCACGCCGCCGATCCTCAGCATGGCTCCCCACCCTCGCAAGCATCTCCCCCACGCACTGGTCACCCCCGCTCTCTGTCTTATGCATGGGCCATAAACCTCCCCCCATCTGCGCTGCTCTTCCCTGAGAATCACACCCTGTGCCCGCCCGACACCACCCTTTCACCCTATTCACTACCGCACCCTCTGACATTCCTCTTCCTTTGTGTCTGATTGTCCAGGCCGGTCCCAGGCTATCACCTAGCCCTGCGGATGTAGTTTATGGCCTCAACTGTAAAGAATCACCCCTCTTCAAAGGAGTTACAGTAGATCAAGGCCCCCACCCGATGAGATCCGTCACACCACACGCGTTCCTACTATCTGATAACCATCCTGTATTGTGATTGGGGAGGGGATTCTCACTGTGAGGGTGTGTGGGACCGAGCCTGAAGCGGAAGATTCCAGGGATGCCTCTTTGTACATCAAAGTTTTTACAATTATGTGTCACATTAAAAATATATAGCACTCCAACAAAGTAGTAGGATTATAAAACTTTAATAACTTATAAATATATACAACACAACAAAAACAGTAAACACATTTAAAAAACATTTTTAAAACAGAAGCAACAATGGTCAGTAGCTGTCTTTTGTGCGGATAGTCCCAAGGCAGAAGAACGTGCTGAGTTCTGGACGGCACCCAGGTGATGTCACCTGGGTGCCGTACTGGTTTTGGTATCCTACAATGCTGCTCCGAAAAACGGCATGGGGCGCCCCGGGGGGGGGGGGGGGGGCCTCGTCAGTAGCGGGCTGTTGTGCGAATAGTCCCAAGGCAGCAGAACGCGGTGAGATCTGGATGGCACCCAGGTGATGTCCAGTAAGTTGTTGCACTGGTTTTGGTATCCTACAATGCTGCTCTGAAAAACGGCGTGGGGCGCCCCGGGGGGGGGGGAGGCGGCGTGAACGGGCCTCCCCAGGTGGAGGCTCGTCTGCTGTAGTGGGGCGCCCCTTTACCGTTTCAGTTGCCATTCCGACCGCTTTTGCTACACTGTGCCTCATCCGCCATTCAGCTGTTTATCGCCCGCTCTTGCGGCTACACCGTCTCGCTCACCATGTAGTTGAGTTGCGCCTACTCTTGCGGTGCAGCGATAGGCGGCTGCCACATGACTCTTAAAATGGCGGCCGGCTCTTCGGATTTGGGCCTGGTCCACTAAAATGGCCCTGGGACACCTTGGAACTCGGACGCTTGTCTGCTAGGGCTTGGGCTCCATTCTCGAAAGCGTCCCCTCAGCCTTGGAGATTCTACAAAAGTCTTGGGGGCCCCCGACTCCCGCAGGCTTCCAGTGGGGAGCGGCTGCCATGATTGCTTGCGGAATGGCCACAACGGAGCTACGAGATGGTGGTGCTCTCATGCTGATGCCAGCTTCAGTCTGAAACATCCAGAAACACTGTAGACTATCAATTCGATGAGTTCCGGTGGAGCCCCAACGTGACCCGGTAGGGAAGAACTTGCCCTCCCCTTTTTTGAGTGATGGTTCTTGTTGCCTGTCCCCTCTGTTGTCATCTAACGGAACCTTTTTTGATTGCCGAGTGAGAAAAAAAAAGGTGGGCTTTCATCGATTGGGAAAAAAAAATCTTTTAATCCAATGAAAAGTGTTATTTTTAGGTCATATGATCAAGCCTTCCATCATTAGGAAACCAAAAGTAAAATGAACCAATGAAAAGTTTTATAAACAAGTCACATGACCTGTTATGCGGCTTTGGGCTATAAAAAGCGTACAAAATCCGTTGGCCCATGAGGCGGCGTCAGTAGCGGACCGATGTGCGAATAGGCCGAAGGCAGCACAACGCGCCGAGATCCGGATCGCACCGAGTTGGTGTCCAGCAAGTTGCACTGGTGTGGCCATCCTACAATGCTGTGCCGAAAGACGGCGTGGGGTGCCCGGGGGGAGGCGGCACGAACGGCCCTCTTCCGCCTCCCCAGGTGGAGGCACCTCATCTGCAGTGCGGCGCCCCTTAGCATTTCACACGCCGTCCAGCCGAGTTGCGCCCGCACTTGCTGCTACAGTAGGCCGAAGGCAGCACAACGCGCCGAGATCCGGATGGCACCGAGGTGGTGACCAGCAAGTTGCCGCACTGGTGTGGCCATCCTACAATGCTGCGCCGAAAGACGGCGTCTCCAGCTGAGTTTCTCCCGCTCTTGCGGTACAGTGACTCGAATGCGCCGAGATCCGGATGGCACCGAGGTGGTGTCCAGCAAGTTGCCGCACTGGTGTGGCCATCCTACAATGCTGCGCCGAAAGACGGCGTGTCCAGCTGAGTTTCTCCCGCTCTTGCGGTACAGTGACTCGAATGTGCCGAGATCCGGATGGCACCGAGGTGGTGTCCAGCAAGTTGCCGCACTGGTGTCGCCATCCTACAATGCTGCGCCGAAAGACGGCGTGGGGTGCCCGGGGGGGGGGGGGGATGGGGGTAGAGAGGCGGCGTAAACGGACCTCTTCCGCCTCCCCAGGTGAAGGCATCTCATCTGCAGTTTGATTTGGTGGATAATCCCCGACCTGCCAGTACATCCACCAATGAAGTGGCAGTGACAGAATCAGAGGCAAGGGAAACGGTTCTAAATCTTCAGAAGAACTTTGGACAAATGAAAATGACATGTTTAACTTGCGGCAAATTAATTTCATGTGGAGAGAGGAGTGTTATTCTAATCAATAGAGCTTATAAACATCATCATAGTCGCTGGTTGGTAGAGACATTTTGACTATATCCTGGACCTGTCCGGCCTCGCCCAAAATGGCGCCGGTATAAATGGGACTCGTAACTCCTTGTTGTGTACTGGTTGCCCAACCTTGATATCACGAGATACGTATGCAGTTTTGAAGCACATGGCGGGCGGGGACGAGTACTGATTGAACATTTGGACATCCCTATTGATATTAAGTTCTGATGTGTTATTGATTACTGTACTATTGAAAGTTCGATTTAACGTCACCCATGGTACTTGCCCGCAAATGTATATCTAGATAATTTTATTGTAACTGGCCCTGTCGTACTTTAATTATAAAATGTACGTCCACCGATTCCGCAAATGTTAGACACCTTAGTTCTTGCAACCTAATGGGTCGCCCGTTACGTTGTTCTACAGTGTAAATGTCCACTCATCATATACGATTCCAGTTTGCTCCGTGGCCGGCCCAAGTGGTTATAGGCCCGTATTTGTATACTGACATTTTCACAATAAAGGTTTTTAAAACAAAACATGGTAGTAGTACTTACATTGGAAAAGTTTTGAATAATAGCCACTGTTTTCGAATCAGTAAAAGGCAAGTGAAATAAAGCAGTCCAATTACATGACTGTTAAAAGGTATAATACGCAGGAACGCAGTAAAGAAAAATGGTCAAGGGCTGTTGTGTTTTCTACTCCTGCAACATAAAGTGATCGATAAGAATCTGATATTCATGCCTATCAGCGACTAAGACAGCAGGCCGAGCCTCTTTTGCTCAACGGCTCCCTCATGGGACGAAGAAACGCCCTTTTTCTCGAAAAAGGAATATTTTACTTGCAGGACAGTTGTAAATTTCCCGGGAAAATACATTAGCCTGGAACATTGTTAGTGATAAACTGTAAATGCATCTGGGTCCTTTGCTTTACAAGTCAGAGTGAGAAAAAAAAAGGTGGGGCTTTCATCATTTGGGGGAAAAAAAATGTTCGAAAGCAATGAAAAGCGTTATTTTTAGGTCATATGACCAAGCCTTTCATCATTAGAATAACAAAAGTAAAATGAACCAATGAAAAGTTTTATTAACAAGTCACATGACCTGTTATGCTTACGTTACGCGCTGCGCGCCGCGCTCTGGATCGTTTCCGGGAAGCTGCGCCTTGCGCATCGGAGCACTTCCGGGTGCGCTAACGCGGCGCGTCATATGACGCATTACGCGACAACACAGGTCCTGAATATAGTCAAAATGTCTCCACCAACCAGCAGTCGGAATACAACTCCTTTCAGCAGTCCAAAAAGTTCTGTTAAATGACAAGAGAAGGGACAGGCAACAAGAACAATCAGTCAAAGAGGGGAGGGCAAGTTCTTCTCTACCGGGTCACGTTGGGGCTCCACCGGAACTGATCGAATTGGTAGTCTACAGTGTTTCTGGATGTTTCAGATTGAAGCTGGCATCAGCATGAGAGCACCCAATTCTAAAACAGTAAATGCTTGGATAACAATCAATCAAATGTAGAGGGAAGCAGGCACGACGGGTTACAACGGGGGCAAAGGCTTACGTTACCTACCCTTCACTAGCTGCAAAGAGAGAATACTCCTAAAAGAAAAGAGGAGGGGGGAGGGGGGGCAGCGTTCAAAGCACATCAGCGTGCATAAATACGAAAATGTTTTTACCTACCACGTACTTGACATTTTACAGCTTTTGATATTTGCTAGTAAAAAACATTGAAATTCACTGAAAAAAACCATAGGTTATAGAATATATATAGTTAGGGATTCGCATTTACAAAACCTTAATTTACTCGCACAAAACCATAGAAATTCGCATATATACTTAGTTGCAATAACTATATATCGCGCACCCGCAATCCACTGCTGATGATGTCACATATTACATCATTCATGACATTGTCAGTGACATCACTGATGACATCACTGATGACATCTCAAATGACATCACTGATGACATCTCAAATGACATCACTGATGACATCTCAAATGACATCACTGATGACATCACTGATGACATCTCATTTGACATTACTGATCACATCACTGATAATATCATTCATGTGATAATACGATGAACCTCTTCAGACTCTAATATAACCTTAGATACAATCAGTGTAAACAGACACTCACAGATTGTCACTCATCCATAGAGTTACTCATACATCTAGTCAGTCATGAAAAGAATCAATCATTCCTCCATTTCCTCAACTATACAGTTATACACACCTTACTTATTCAAACATATACTAACACATATTTACTCTCTTATACAATCCCTGATACAAGTTCACAATGATCCATACAGCCACTCACACATTCACTGGCTCTTATGCACAGTTATTTATAAATGTCAACTCTCACATGTACTGTGTTTTACATATGTACTTACTTTGACATGTAGCACTGAGAAAACCATTCAATCACCAATATACTCATGCAGACAGTCAACCGCCCATACAGCTGTTTCCACATGCACTTTTGAACCCATACATATAGTGAATCAACTACTCACACATCTATGCACAGAGTCACACACCTCCCAGCCACCCACACACACACTCAGTCTCCCATACAAATACTTGGGCAACCAATCAATAACCCATATAGTTACTCATATAGCTACTGATCAACACATGCAGCAGTTTACAGAACAACAGACATAATCATGCACAAATTAAGACAGTTTAGTCACTAACCCATGCACTCAGTGAGACACATTAAATCACTCACTCATACAGTCAGTCATGCACCTACTAAATACTTCATCCAGACACTTATACATCCACTCATTCTTCAATATGTAAGACATATTTTAACTTTACAGAAACATACAGTCACTGGATGATGTCATCAGTGATGTCATCAGTGATGTCACTGACCATGTCATGAATGATGTAATATGTGACATCATCAGCAGTGGATTGCGGGTGCGCGATATATAGTTATTGCAACTAACTATATATGCGAATTTCTATGGTTTTGTGCGAGTAAATTAAGGTTTTGTAAATGCGAATCCCTAACTATATATGGTCTATAACCTATGGTTTTTTCAGTGAATATATATATACTTGAGTACAATTCTAGCCTACCACATTATTCATGTCAAAACAATACCCTTTCAGGCTTAGAGTGCCAAATAAGTTATGCAAAATAGGAAGCAGAGCACTCCGGGTAGATCACAAATTAGGTGGTGAGCAACTCCTATATAGAGCACCCTGCAACACCAGCGACAATCTGACTCTGCTCACATCAAATGTCTGTTTTTCAAGCAAAGTTTTTAAGCACAGGATAAGCACAGTGCCGTCTGTATTATTTATGTATATAACTCTAACTTAAGTGAAACACAAATATGTACATGCTATATTTTCTCTTGCATTTTTGGCACATATACATTTCTAGCACTAATGATGTTGCCTTATTGTTTTCAGGACTACGTCTATACATGCTGTATGACACTTACAGGTGAGTTTCTGTTATAAACGTCTTGTTGTTTTAAAAACGTTCTCTTCAGAACAGAATAATGTGTTTTTCTTTTGCTCATGAAAGGGTATGTCAACAATTTACATATTTTGCTCCAAGGTTCTGTTCATTTGTAGAAACTCTATTCAAAAGCTAAATATATTTTATTTTTAATAACTGTATACCTTTGATATAGTAAATTACTAACATTGTACACACAGTGTTCTTGCCTGAACTCATGTTGTTTTATTACTTTCTGTGGAATAACCTTGTTCTGAGGCCACTAAATCAAATTGCCTTTATTAATCCTAGGATGAGGTTGATAGTCCTACACTGACAGGTGCTCATGCTCCTCATTCTATATACTATTCATTTAGTCAAAATAAATGTTGTAAAAGTTGCTGCACCCAGTATTAGATTTTACAATAAAATTAGGACAGGATTTAATTACATTTCTAGCAACGCAGTGCAGCAAGTGAAGTTGCTGTGTGCTGCGTTGAATGAAAGGAAGAGAAAAGAACAGTGCAATAACTTCCAAAAATGGGGGTGTTCTTCTCTAACCATGCCCTGAATTTGTTTCCGCTGTCTAGTGCCATCAGCTGCACCTTTGCCACATAGAACAAGGTTACCTGCTTTATGGCCAGGATATATTTTGTACCGGAAGAGGTATCCTTCTGCGCAAAAGCAATCCATGGAGGCCTCGTTATCGTTCTATGCGTTCTGGAGCATGTTTCACACGTGCATAACACGGCTAAAAAATAGATTTTGCCTTACTATGGCAGCCTCAGGCAGAGCAACATTTTGACGCAAATATGTGTCCAATACTCTGGTATTCAATGGATGCATGTGAAAAGCCATGCAACACACCTTGAACGTTTGTCTGAAGCCAGATAGTGCAAGATAGTGAACTACAAGGCCTTTAGAAATATTTTAATGCAAAGGTACGCTAATCTTCATTGGTGTGACTTTGTAAATACAAAAAATCAATTTGCACTGGTATTTTGTTCAAAACGATAAACAACCCCAGGGCGAAATAGCTGCTAATGTGGGCCCGTTCCTACATTATCTATATGAAAATATATGTCATTGTCAAAACATGTTGAAGATTGTTTCGCACATAATGCACATTTTCGGTTAATCTTAAAATGATTTGACCATAAGAATGCAAGGCATAATGAAGTGCTACGTTCATATATTTAAAGTCAAAAATGGAAACAATACAAGTATTTTCTAAACTATTATTTTGTGAAAATCCTAAAGAAAACTCTACCAAATATTACCTGTCTAAAATAATTATTCTAGCTACCAGCTAAAACTATTTTTAAAAACTATATTTATCAAAAGATGTAAAATTCGCTCCTCTCCCCTCTAGAGTCTTATTTAACAACTAAACTACCCTATGTTCGATACACCCTAAATCTCTAAACATTAACTGATACACATAATCCTACACAAATAAAAAATCAACATCCCCCTGTTTATCTTAATCTACAAAATGTGGTATATATTATTATCTAAATATCTAACTGAATTATCATTCTCCAAAGAACATCTAAAACGATGCAAATCTGAAATTATCTATATAATAACGCCAGTAACAGTTACTATTTTAAAACATATTTAAAGTTGGATGCATCCTAACCAATGTTCCCTCTAATTTTTTTCCTCTGTGTTCGGAAGTGTAAGGTCTATGTGCGCTGCAACCAAGGCTATGAGCACAAGTAATCAAACCACGAGTGTGGGTGCAGCGCCAATTTTCACTCCAAACCTTTGCTTAAAAAAAGTGACAAGACGGTGGTTTTCCATACTTACAGGTCCACGTGAACGGTGTTAAAGCAGGTTGGAAACCATCCCACATAGCAATTGGACATCTTGGCAGCTATGTTGCTGCATTTCTTTTCCTAATAGAGCTGGGCTGCGGGGTGATTGTGTGCATTTGTTAAAGTTTTCATGTTCATTGCAACTGATGACGGGCGCTGCGATTAACATGAAAACTTTAACAAATGCTCTCTTTGAGCAGGAAAAATAAAATGATAAGAACTTAGTTGTTATAATGGTAGTTTTCGCAGTTTCAGGGCTGGATTAGGAAGGGCCGCATCTGGCATTAGACTAACGCATGGTGTATGGATCACCGCATTAAAATGTATTAGTCACGCATTCTAGCGCCTCTCTGACAATACTGCAATTAAGGCGCACAGCCAATGAGGCAGCACCAGCACGCTAAAATTGTCTAACATATATGAGCATGCAACTGAGCCTTCAAATTTAAAATGCTCTTTGTCAGAGATAGAATATCCATGAACAGTGCTGAGCCGGCAAACCAGAGTTTAACAGATCAATTAGCCGTGCCCCAACCAACCTTCCTGTAAGTCTACCTTGGGGGCACCAGCCATCATGTGAGTGATTCCTGGGGCAGGTCTTGCCTGCTGTTTTCCCACAATCACACCACCCTTTTGTGACCAGAAGCACACCCATGCTTCGAAGATTGGACACACTGGCGGGCCGTAGCTTTGTTTTTCCTTGCTGCACCCGCCAGCAGAGAAGTCACATTACCTGAGCCTCTTGCTCAAGATGTTATTGTTTTACAGCCTGCTAGGCGCATTCCCTCCTAAGCCCCATGTCAGCCTGGACAGAGATTGTTGACCTACCATGCCATTTGGACATGTGGACTTTCGGGAACCGAAGGCACAGTATTGGTCTTGTCACCTGATCCCGGGACTTAATTGTTATTAGAGCGGCACAAAAGTGTTTAACCCCTTCCACGCTGATGACGAGCCCAGCTCGTCACGTAAAGTGCGGTTTTGAAAATCTCAGCGTGCGAGCGGAATTCCGCTAGCGCGCATGAGGTTAAGTGCGACAGGCAGAGGTAGGAGGTGTTTTTAAAAACAAATTTATAATCCATATTTTCAGACATTCTGTTTGTATGATCTGGGTTTAAAGTTATAATCTCTTATATACTTCATAACCCTTTGTTTTGGAAATAATCTGCTTTGCCACACTTTTCAAATAATCGTCGTTTAACTAGTGTAACCGTCAATGAACTTTGCCCAAAAATATATATATTTTTTTAATGGAAAATGGACTTTGTGAGATTCAGGTCATTACCCAACACTTACCTCAGCTACCACCTTCTCCCCAAAGATGGGGCGCCGCAGTCTTACTGCCTTGTCACACGGTAGCTGCTGCTGAGTACACATCATTTCAGGGCTCATGAATTAGGTTTTCAGGGAAAGGGAATCGTATTTCCAAGTGTAAATGATTCAGGACCTCAAGAGTCAAAAGTAGAGCTTTCAGTAGAATACTCTGCATGCTGCGGGGTGATTGTGTGCCTTTGTTAAAGTTTTCATGTTAATCGCAGCGCCTGTCATGAGCAGCAATTGACATGAAAACTTTAAAAAAGGCACACAATCACCCCGCATCCCAGCTCTATAAAGAAAAGAAATGCAGCAAACCTACAAACATGGCGTGTGTTTTCAGGTGATTCTGAAAGCACAAGCAGTGTTTGGGGCTGCTTTCCTTGGGTCCTAAAGTCTGGCTGCGGGGCAGATTGTGTGCTTTTGTTTAAAATATTCATGTTAATTACAATACTTACACTAAAGCACATTACAATACTTACACAAAAGCACACAATGTGCCCCGCAGCCGCACTCTAGAAAAGAAAAGAAATGAAGTGCACCTTCCTTGAGCCCACAGACTGCCTCTTCCTCAAGCACACAATGTGCCCCGCAGCCGCACTCTAGAAAAGAAGAGAAATGAGGTGCACCTTCCTTGAGCCCACAGACTGCCTCTTCCTCTGCAACCAGGAGATAGCTGTTTTTGGCACTGCTTGCCTTTTAAAAGTGGTGGCACGAACGCTCTCTGGGATGTGTGTTCATGCCACACACATAGCACTGCGTGCTCGGGGGCACAGAGGTACGCGTGTGCACCTTAAAGGGAACAGTGATCATGACCCATAAATCACAGCGCCAATCTGAAAACACTATTGTGTATAGCGCCTCCTGACACCCCCCAGGATAATGTTGATCTGACTCATTTGCTGTTTGAGGCTTATTGAGTACTTTTTCAGGATTTTCAATAACTTAAAACCTGATAGCGTGTTTGGCAGTCATGGTACTGCAGTTGAAATGGAGTCAGAATCATCGCCACCCAGTTGGGGTCCGACCACCCTATCAAGATGCATGCAGTTTTTAGAAATGAAATAAGGCCGCGATACTCCTGCCAGGAAATCTCAACTGCGGTGGGATAGGCATATGTGTCTGTTGGAGGGCACACTGCCCCTGTTATGGCCGGCCCAATCACGATGTGCCTTACCACCGATGGGACTGTGGTGGTCTAATCTGGTGGAAAGGGAAAGATTTAAGGCTGAAACTCACCTGTACTCAGCTTCACTTGTCCTGTGCCGCCATGGAGCAGATCCTACATGTACTGCCGCTGCTGCTCCTGCTTGATGACATCCAAAACCAACACCATTGCGGACACAACCAACAGTAAGCCACATCCATCAAGTCCTCGGCAATAATATGTCTCTCCATGGACATGTCAAGGAGTTTGGGGTCCCTGGGCCTAACATATTTTGTGGTACCCTGTCTGGAATAGTTCTGAATGTATGATCCTATTACAGCTCTATGGTGCCCTCTTTGGCCCGGTCACTGACACTGTACAGGAACACTCTACCAATGTTGCATAGTGTTTACATCTAATAATCAGGGATAGTGATGTGTGTATTAAATTGTGTCACACAACAGCACTTCCTAATCAATATCACAGCTATTAATCTATTTCATGTCCTCACATTGCTCACATGCGGAGTCCTGTTGTGATGTCAAAGATACATCTGTATGGATGTGTCATGAAACTGAAACACACCTTCTCTGCTAAATCTCTGGAATGGAATCTCACACATCACCAACATTAAAAGGTAATGTCAGGTAAATGGGATTCCAAATAATCAGTGTGAGAAGTATTCAAAGGGCACAATGTAAAGACTGTCTGCAGAATAGATATGCCTCTACCAGAGGGACCTCTGAAAGGCTGAGTCCTTGAGCCACAGCCCACTTTGCACATGCCGCATAACCTCTATGTGCACAGGACCTGTGGCTTGAAGTATATCAGGGATACCCAATAGCATTGCCAAGTGTCATGCATATGTGGGAAATGTTTAAGTGCAAGTCACGAAAGCAAACACAGTAGCAACAGCATTTGTCACACATTTAGCTAAAGCACGTGTAAGGTGCACAACCGAAAATGAACACATGTCCATAAAAATGTCTACAATGGTATGAAAATCTAACACCCTCCAAGTGCTGATAAACAAATAACTAACTTGCACATAACAACCATATATCCAACCTTCATCATAGTGAGAAGTGCAAGCTAAATAATGTAGATGTTGGCCAAACCAACTTTAAATACTTACCATATGAAATACCACCCAATGCAATGTGAGACACAATTGGAATTCAAATTCATCCCACAGTTTCATCCATTGAACATTTCCCCTTGTCCTGAGTGACTCCAGCACTGGTTTCAAAGTCAGATCATACTACCTACTTCAAAAGGATCATCAATCAGGGTGAAACAAAGACAACTACAGTCACACATCCCAAAATATCCAATAACATCAATCAGTTACAAAAGTAATGGCAGCACTAATATGTTCTAAAACAAGCACATTTTTTTATCTCTCCAAAATAACCAGATGGAGTAAACCAAAGGCCAATGGCCAGTCCATATATTCATTGTGTGGTCAAGCAGGCTTCTGTGCCACTAAACCTACTCTTCATGACACTGCCAGGGAACCTCCTCACAAATGGACTTTCCACTGGGCATGGCAGGCATCTCGAAGATGTTAGTTGGGAGGGGGACCTTTTGATTTGGGAAGTGTGTCCATAGGTTTGGAAAGTGGGGGCTTGAAAGAGGTGGACTGACGTTTAGAAGGTGGGGTTGAGAGTGGGAAGGTGTAGCCCAGCATTTTGAAAGGGGAACCATGGCAAGTGGAAGGGGTGGATGGGCTGGACTAGGGGTGAATTTGGAGGGGAAGGTGTGGTCTTTGGTGTAGCAGGAGTTGGAACCTTCGTGGAAAGGGTAGCAGGTGGTTTGTAAGGGCAGAGGGCAACTACAAGAGTCTGGTCTTGGAGGTAGAGGGAGTGTCAGTGTATGATGTGGTTGGGACTTTTGCAGGTGATGGTGCATGTGCTGTAAGTATGGGTGTCATGTGCAAAAAGAACAATTGATGGACAGAATGCAGAAAAAATGTCATACTTTCACTCCAGTGCAGAGAACTAGGCCTAAATCCATCATTGTTTTGCTCCCCATGCCAATCCAGTTTGAACCCAGCCATATTAATATCAGTCTTGACCCTGTGCTCAATGGGAACAGTCCAGCCAAACTGCCAGGCCAGGTACTTCCTGGACTGGAAACAAGAATCCTAGGCTGGTTTTGGGGTTTTACCACTCATCAGCCAGGATAGCTTGACTCCAGTGGCATGGAGAGCACAGGATCAAAGTCTGGGCATACCCATCCCACTCGGGGTGACAAATGCAAAAAGAACAATTGATGAACAGAATGCAGAACAATGTCATACATTCACCCCAGGACAGAGATCTGGGCCTAAATCCATCGTTTTTTTTGCTCCCCATGCCATTCCAGTTTGAACCCAGCAATATGTCAATCAGTCTTGACCCTGTGCCCAATGGGAACAGTCCAGCCCGAACTGCCAGGCCAGTTCCTCCCTGGACTGGAAATAAGCATCCTAGGACCAATTTTGGGGTTTCACCCCTCATCAGCCAGGATAGCTTGACTCCATGTGGTATGGAGAGCACCAGTCCCACGTCTGGGCAAACCCGTCTCACTCGGGGTGACAAATGCAAAAAGAACAATTGATGGACAGAATGCAGAACAATGTCATACATTCACCCCAGTACCGAAATCTGGGTCAAAATACATTGTTTTTCTGCTCCCCGTGCCATTCCAGTTTGAACCCAGCAATATGTAAATCAGCCTTGACCCTGTGCCCAATGGGAACACTCCAGCCCGACTGGAAACAAGCATCCTCATATACATTTCCAACCTGTTCATACAATGCCCAGGATTCACCAAATGTTCATTTGCCTTAAACATCATGATGTGAAGTTATAAAGCAATGTAGCAGCAACATGTGCTCTAGCAGAAATCATGTCTCATGCAAATGCTCATTGCACACTGATGACACTTTTGATTGAAAATTCATCATGTATATACTTCCAGAAAAGCCTAATGAAAGCTGTACTGAAGTAGAATAGCTACATATCACATGTTGCATTGAAAAGTATCCTGGAGACATTGAGGGCCAAAGTTTTGGGAGCTGGATACTCCAAATACACACAGCATAAGAGTCCTTATAGCCCTATGAACATCCTACATCCTGCTTGGTACTGGTGACAATACCATTCTAAGACTGCATTCCTACAAGCCTGTACACCTTTGAATATTGTTGTATGTAAGTGAATATCTATGACATGAAGAGGTAGGGTTACTTTAGTCCTAATGGTATGGCACATTCAAGCACCATTTGGCATAGCAAGCAGAAATTGCCTTGTAAGACTGAATGTACACACTCACATGTGATCACTACATGTCTACATCTCACTCCCTGATGCATCACACCAGTCAGTGAACGAATCTTGAAACTGTATTGCAGATGAAAGAACTACAAGGAAAGGTACACTGGGCAACATGTAAGCAATAATGCGGATGGCCCCAGTGATGTTTGCACCAGGCTTGTACATAAAACTCCACTCCGCTCGCGGAGTTTTCAGAATTTGACAACTCCACGTTCCGTGGAGAATGCAGAGTTGCTGATAATCTCCGCACTCTGAAAAGTAGCAGATTTTTATTTCAGTTGTATCTCTTGTAACGTCGTTTCTCATGCGTGAGGTGTTGTTTTTTTTGTGCGGGGAGTCCTTTTTATTTAACTTATTTTTCCAATAGGAAGGAAGTGTCCCAGAGACTCCAACTTCCTGTTCCTGTCCAGCAGGCTCCTCCCAGTACTTTGTCCACCTCCTGGTCACTTCTTATTTGGATTTGGAGCTGGAAGGATCACCCGATTTGTTTACTGCATTTATACCATTACATTTGAAGACTTTTTTTTTCTAGTATCACCAGCAAGTTAAAAAACTGTTGAGTAAGAGTATTGTTTGTTTGATAGAGGGCATACACCATGATTTATTAGCACTTTTATTTGATTTTAAAATGTGTTGCAGTGGGTGGCCGACAATTTCAGTAGGGGCCTAGTTATTTGCTTGCATGTACTTTTCTTCTTTTATAAAGGAAAAATACTGCACATTTCAGTACATTTTCTCCATGTTTTGGAATATTCATTTAATTCACTATATGGCCCAGCCAATAAGTCAAGTACTAATCATAGGTGCATGAAACAACTGCTTCTTTGGTGTCTATTGAATTGAAGCTTTATTTAGGCCATGGATAGCATTGGATTAAAGTACAAAATCAGTTGTTTGGGGGTATTTCACATTTTGTTCCACAAACAGTGTATAGGTGGGATAATATATTTGATGCCTTTGGAGGATGTGTGTTGATGCAAAATATTTTAGCCCAGTTAATTCTTTTGTTTTGGCATTGCTGAATTAATGCTGTTTTTTGCTGTGTTACCACATCTCCTTTGTCTGGCCAGTGTGTGAATGTGTTTGCCATAAGCTGCTATTTGACTTTTTTCTTCAAGTCATGTTGCCAGGGGGCATTTTATATGGTCAGTGTCCATGGGCCTTCATGGGGTCTTTGTTTTCCAATCCTCCTGCTTGTTGTTTGATTATGTGGCTGGCGGCCATTTTGTGTAGGCATCCAGTGTGTTTTGCTGCCATAGGCCGGCATATTTTCTTTGTTGTGGCCATGCCTCCTGCTTGTTTTTTGACCATGTGGCCGGCTGCCATTTTGTGTATTCAGCTAGTGTGCTTTTGCCATAAGTCTGCATGTGTTTTTTGTTGTGGTCATACCTCCTTGCTGGTTGTTGGTTGACCATGTGACTGGTGGCCATTTTGTGAATCCAGCCAGTGTGCTTTTGCCACATGCCTGCATGCGTTCTTTGTTGTGCCCATGCCTCCTGTTTGTTGTTTCACCATGTGACTTGCGGCCATTTTGTATAGCCAGCTAGTGTGATTTTGCCATAGGCCTGCATGTGTTTATTGTTGTGCCCATGCCTCCTGCTTGTTGTTTGACCATGTAGCTAATGGCAATTTTGTGTATCCAGCCAGTGTGCTCTTACGTTATTCGAACATGTGTTCTTTGTTGTGTCCATTCCTCCTTGCTGGTTGTTGTTGTTTTCCTTTGTGGCTGGTGCAATTTTGTGAAGCCAGCCAGTGTGCTTTCACCAGAGACCTGCATGTGTTCTTTGTTGTGCCCATACCTCCCTGCTGGTTGTTGTTGTTTGACCATGTGGCTGGCTGCCATTTTTGTGCAGCCAACCAGTGTGCTTTCGCCATAGGCCTGAATGTGTTCTTTGTTGTGGTCAGGCCTCCTGCTTGTTGTTTGACCATGTGGCTGGTGGCCATTTTTGTGTTGCCAACCAGTGTGCTTTCGCCATAGGCCTGAATGCGTTCTTTGTTGTTGCCAGACCTCCTGCTTGCTGTTTGACCATGTGGCTGGTGGCCATTGTGTGTAGCCAGTCAGTGTGCTTTTGCCATAAGCCTGTATATGTTCTTTGTTGCTGCCATGCCACCTTACTGGTTGTTCTAGTTTGACCATGTGGCTGGTGTCCATTTCGTGTAACCAGCCAGTGTGCTTTTGCTTTAGGCCTGCATGTGTTCTCAGGTGTGGCCATGCCTCCTTGCTCATTGTTATTGTCTGACCATTTGATTGGTGTCCATTTAGTATAGCCAGCCAGTGCGCTTTTGCCATAGGCCTGCATGTAATTGTACTTAGGATCTATAAAGCACACTGTGACCCTACACATATTCTGGTGCTTAGATGCATGAGTTCTGCTGAACTAGGAGTAGTGAAGAAAAGAGGGATAGATTAGAGTTAGGAAATCAGAAATGTATGCTCTAGGATAGAGCCATATCTTCAGCTTCTTCCTGAACTGCAGCAATCTTCCATCTGTCTGAGTTCAGTTGGGAGTTTATTCCAGGCCAATGCAGCTGCACTACTAAAGGCTCTTCCTCCTGATTTAACTCTTTTAAATCTAGACACTCTTACCAGCTTAGCTGATGAGGAGCAGAGGTTGCGTGAGGGAGCGTACCATTCAAATCTATCCTGCAAGGGTATAGGCCCAAGGCCATGCAAAGCTTTAAAAACTATGCAAAGCACTTTAAACTGTATCCTCTGCAGAACCGGAAGCCAGTGAAGTTCAGAGAGGGCCTGAGAGGCAGATGAACGATGTGGTCTCATCAGGGCTAGCTTGGCTGCCATGGTCTGGATTCTCTGTAATTTCCCAATCAAGTATTTAAGTGACTCCAGCAGCAAGGCATTACAATAACCCAGATGGCTCACGATTACGCTGCTAACTACCAGTGTTCTTGTTGTTGTCATGCCTCCTTGCTGGATGTTGTTTGACCATGTGGCTGACAGGCGTTTTGTGTAGCCAGCCAATGTGCTTTTGACATAGGTCTGCATGTGTTCTTTGTTGTGGCCATGCCTCCTGCTTATTGTTTGACAATGTGGCTGGTGGCCATTTTGCATAGCCAGTCACTGTGCTTTTGCCATAGGCCTGAAAGTGTTCTTTGTTGTGGCCATGCCTCCTTGCTCGTTGTTTGACCATGTGGCCATTTTGTACAACCATCAGTTTCCAAAGTCACTTTATTTGTATGTAGAGGCTTAAGCATTTTTGTTTGTGATCATTTATTTTTTATTTTTCCTGATATCAATTTAATAAATTATTATGTTTGAGGCCTAGTAGCTCAATGCTTGTACTAAAAGTACCTTATGAACAGTTTTTCATACTTTTTCTTGCATTTTTCACCTGCACCACTTCTTGCCTCCCAAATTCCAATGGGTTTCTCATGGTAGTCCCTTAGTACATCAGCAATGAAATCATTGATTTTTTTATTGTTTCAAAATTTTTACACATTTTTTAAAGATTTAATGTTACATTTTTCCCAATTTTTTATCCACATTAAAAAAATATATATTTCCTTAACATCCATCAACCCCATGCCTGCCATATGTGCACAGCTTTCATTTTCTAAGTATTATTCTATTCCATTGTCCCATGCACCTTCCTGAGTGCCACATACCAAATTGATACACATAAAGCAAATGGTTACATCTGTTGCTCTTTCTTATTCTTCCTGACTGTACATGAATGTTTATGTTGGTGTGATTTTACGAATGGATACACTGTATTGTTGTTAATTATTTATAAATAAGTAATCATACTAAATGATATTGTTCATACTACTAATTCAAATGTAACACTGCCACGTTTCACTAATGTTCTTCTTTCTTGTTTGTTTTAGTTGCACAAGAGAAGAGACATCATCCACAGTACTGTCAGATAGAAGGCCTGTGCATGACGTGGCCCATGACCACACAACACAGATATCCTTTTAGCTTCTGAATCTAAGTGCCACCACCAACTGACAACTTCAAGATGGCCCCAAAGAAAGGTGCTATCAAGAAAGTGGCCAGTGATAAGAAGGAGCTTACCACCACTGGTTTGCCGCCCCAGACCTTTTTTGGGCCTCTAGGGAGCAAGCTGGTACCAGCACTCCTGTATCAGCTATGTCCAAGCTCATGTCTGGCACAGAGGCAGCCACTCAAATCACAGCAATGCCAATGAGCACTGACGTTGAATTGGAGTTATCTCTTTCGCAAAGTAGTACCCAATTGTTGCCCAAAACTCAGCTAAGTGGACAATAACAGCTGCAGTTAGCAATAGTAGTTCCTCCCGAGTAGGAGCACTTCAGGATATTGAGCTTCAAGCTGAGGAAGTAGAAGAAGCCCCTCTTTCAGAAGATCCTTTGTCTTTTAGATCACTAGTAAGTAAAAGGAATGGTACGTCACCATCTTCTCCTCTGAGCCCGCCTACCGATGAACAGGACTCCACTTTAATGCTGCCTCTGTCTGAGGCATGCCAGGAGAGTCTAGTGAAAAGGAAGGCTCCTGAATGCCTTAGAGTTATGGATAAAAAAAAGAGGATGTCAACGACATAGTCATAATGGATGTTTGCCCAGCCCCAGTGGAGGCAGACGTTACCCCATCTCAACCTGCTCTGAGAGATGTGGCACAGATACCAGCACCGCCAGCTTCCATATTTAAAAGGCCCCAGATGAGACCTACATCCACAACCACCTCAGTAGAAGCAGGCACTGCAGAGAGGAAAATGTCAAAATACCCACCTACCGCCACTTCTTCCGACATTAGCAGTGGCACCAGTGTCAGAAACTTGACCTCCCCACTTTGAGTCTTCTTTATGGTTAGTGATAAGGAGCTGAACATTGCTGTATGCCCCCTGTGCAAGGCAACCGTTAGTCGGGGTAAGCTTGGTCCAAACTATGGTACTGTAGGCCGTACACCCATTTGAGCAGAAAATCTGATCCAATCATGAAGAAGGTGAAGGTGAAAAATGTGGTGATATTTTCATTATGCAAATCATCCCTGTCCCCAGCAGTGCGGTAGGATCTCCCACATCAGCAACATTATAAAGGCGCAAAACTGAAAGTCAGGTTGAGACACCAAGAGCATACAGTAACTGCCCTACTGAGATGCACATTGAGCCTACCACCTCCTGCTCTCAAGAAGTCACCAGCATCAGTGGCACC
Organism: Lissotriton vulgaris; assembly: GCF_964263255.1. Classification (NCBI taxonomy): domain Eukaryota; kingdom Metazoa; phylum Chordata; class Amphibia; order Caudata; family Salamandridae; genus Lissotriton; species Lissotriton vulgaris. Next base: position 63,734 of record NW_028244687.1, read on the forward strand.
AGAAAAGAAAACAATCCATGCTACTATTTTTGGCATGTTTAGGTCAGAGAAGCATTATGAATGTAACCACTCAATGGCACGTTTGTACAATGGGAAGCTGGCTAAAATGTTAGCGCTGGACCTCCTCCCCATTTCTTTTGTGGAAAGAGTGGCTTTTCTAGAATTTGTGGTGGCCATCTTCCTGAAATGGAAGGTTCCCAGCTAGACCTGTTTTGCCAGAAGTGCTGTTCCAGCGCTTCTTCATGATGTGCTGGAAGTGGTTGGACAAGCTTTGCAGCAGAGTGCTGTTCACACTATCTACCTGATGACAGACATGTGGATCATTTGCCAAGCCACTCAATACATGTGCATCACTGCACACTAGATTTCTTTTGTGGGGGTTAGAGAAATTATTTCTGCAGGTGTTGACACTGCTGAGATTTGTAATGGTGCCCAGAAGCATGCCAAAGTAGCCATGTTTGCCATAGAGAAATCTCATGCAGCTGCAAATATCTTGGATGACTTTAACAACAAGGTTTCTGAATGGCTACAACCCAGAGGGCTTAAGATTGGATTTGTTGCCATGGACAATGACAGTAATATAGTTAATGTGGAGAAGTGTGGCTCAATGATTAGAGTGGCAGACCCTGAAGCAGAGGTCTAGCCCGGGACCAGGGTTCAATTCCCCGCCTCGGCGGGTCTTGGGCTCAAAATTCCACGGACCTGATAATTCTCGACTCGGTTCCTATTCCAATCATGGAGTCCCACTCTGCAACTCAGGGCAATAGCTTGCTTAATCTCCACAATGGCCCCCACAACGCTAAGGATGCCTGGCCTCCACCTTGTGGGTACCCAGGAGTGGACGCCTCACAGGGAAAGCCAGGATAGGTTCTACAGCGGTATTCATACAAGCGCCTTGAGACCCTTGCGGGTGAGTAGTGCGCTATACAAGTATCAATTTACAATTTAAGGCAATGTCAGATGGTTGCTTTTTCTGGGTCCTGTTTTTCTCGCACTACAGCAACATCATTGTACAGGATTTCTCAAAAAAGAAGAATAAGTCAGCTACTTATTGTCCACCTGCAGAAGAAAATGGCGGTTAAGGCACTCATACAGAAGGTGCCAACACGTTGGAACTCAACGTATTACACGTTGCAATGTATGTTTGGGCATTACAGACCGATCAATGAATATGTCATGTAAAGAGGAGATGCAACTGTTAAAGGCATAATCATTTAGATGGAGCAATAGGGCCTGGTCAAATGTCTGACAGAGATGCTGCTTTCTTTTGAGGTTTTCACACCGGATGTCAGCAAGGAGGATAGTACCTTGTGCCAAGTTATCCCTTGTTGCATATGCTATCCGAACAGCTAAAGAACAGCTAAAGGAGGTGTCTGAAATGTACGCAGGTGTGGATGAAAAAACAGATGCACATGAGTTGGTGAAGTGCCTGTTGTTGTAGGTAACTGGAGACAGAAATGTGATGATAATGTCATATCATCACATTATGAACGCACTAGACAAATGTTATGATGATGAACAGTTGCGAGTTTGATCAGCCTGATACATGCATCTACTTTTTTGAGATTGTTTGTTGTAGTAATTTCTCCCACTTCAGCAGTCACACATCAGTCAGGTCAGTCAGAAAATGAATTATTGCAATGGACCATGCTCTTGCTCTGCCCCTTAGTCTTCTTGGTACACTCCTCATGAAGCTTACCTTCCGTCCTTCTCCTTGATTCTACAATATCATTTCTGTTTTACAATCCGCAGGCCGTCTCTTCTCCAACACAAAAGGCAAAAGCACCATAATACGTATGTTTATCTCACCGGACCGCTTCAGCCAGGTGGGGGCACCCAAGATTGATAGACAATTCAAGAAGAATGCAGATGCATTGCCCAATTTGGCAATAGAGTATTGTTTTTCTTTTAATAATCATTTTTAGAACTGTATGTGTTTGCTTTACTCCTACATAATTTTTATTCACTATTTTTCAACCCTAGGTGACAGAACATTTGAATATATAATAATATAATAACTTGGGTCTCTCTGGCGCTGATGGACTGTTTGCAATGCATTAAAGTTGACTGTCTCATAGTCATTTCTTCGTTTCCTTCTACAACATATTGATGATGGTTGGCTGCTCATCACCCAGATGAATATTGTCTTTGTGTATTGTTTGTCTTTGTCACACCTATCTCCAAATCCCCTTTCCAATCTATTCATTAAACCCCTAACCCTATTCTCCCGGGCTGAGTGATTTATTGAAATGTGACCTAATATTTTACACCATTAATTGATCACACGCTTGGTGGGGCAGATGTGGTGAAAGCAACACCAACTCAGTGCAGGATCAGGATCTTCAGGTCAATTACCTAAATAATTGCACACACTGGCCCCATTTACCCACCCATGCATACAAAATGCTCAATATTTTTAGATATAGAAGAACATCATCGTCAGCATCACCATTTAGGCATTGTGTTGCGTAAACCCTTAACCTTCACTACTCCAGAATTTGAGTCGACTTCATGATTTGAGTATTTTGTAACTTTAATTTTAATTAACATACTAGCTGACCATTGCTCTGAATAATTTAGTATTGCTTGTCATATTTTCACTATCAAGTATTCTTTGTTGTGTAGTAGTCTTTAGTCTGCTCTCAATTGTTTGATAAGCTATGAAAGAATAATATATAACCCACTAACTTCATTTCAATTTAGTTGCCTGTGATGAATAATCCTTCTGATTAATCTTACAGTTGTAGTACACCTAGATGTGAGTAGGTCCTCGCTTCTGATTCCCCTACTGTTAGTGCACTAGCCTGCTACTACAACTACCACCATTGCACCTTGGGAAACAATGCAGCCCTTGCTTCATCTATTCACGTAAGAGAACTATGGAGTGCTGCAGGCCACATAGGCAATGGCCATCCCCCCATCTCCTCCTCCCCCTTAGTGGTGAATAAAGTTGCAGACGGCAGTGACTAAGAGAGTAGTAAGACAAGGGCACAGCATAACTAATTGTCATACACTATGTTAGAACTGGGGTCACCAATTCCACCACGGTAGCTTTGCGCGAGGCAGGAAGGCACAAAAGGGAATGTGTCAAGCAGAAGTGCAGCACACACTCACACTGAGACAGGTAGGCACACGCAATAAAATGACACCACACCAGATTGTTGTTTCAAACTAGACTCTTTTATCTAGACTTTCTAGGGCAGGTAAGTAACTTCTTTTATATACTAGGTATCAAGTCTAGCATTGAACATTTCTTAAACATCAGGCGAATATCTCTGTAAACACCTCTTATGTAGGGGCAGTCTAGGCAATCACATTCCTCATAAGCAGGTTTATTAAAGATAACATTCCATAGGACTAGTTTCAACATAAAATATCTCTTGTGCAAGGGGGTTCTTTAAAACAACTCAACAGAGGCCTACATGGTGTACCCGAAACCTAAACAGCGTTTCAGGCTCAATAGCAGGTTGAAAGAACATCCCCCTAGCAAGGGGTTAACTTAGGCACAGTGCACTAACAATGATGCCCCTTTCCTCCTCACTATAGGCCTTAATAAGGTTAACTAGGGCCAAAGGCCCAACTACATTCTCCTGAGGGGAAGGGCGGTTGCAGGGCTGCATCTCTGATCTCACGAGGCTCACCGTCAGCCCCCGCTGTCTCCTGTCTACTCCACACTCCCCCAGGGGCGTTACCTTAGTCCTTCACTGTGATGCGGGAGCCCGCGCAGGTCAAGCGGGTTCCCTGCAGCTCCTTGCGGCGGAATCCTCAGTCGGGGCCAGTCGGGGGGCTCTCACTCTGCTGTAGCCTCCTCGCTGGTGTCTCGGGACAGTCCCGGGCCTCCGGACGCTTCCTCCGGCCCGGAGACCAGCCAGTTACAGCCCTCAGGAGGTGCGGTCCCAACCACCAATCACAGCATGGCTGGCTGGGGGGCGTGGCTGCGAAGGCCAATGGTGGTGCGGCAAGAAAGCGGGCACGGCCGATGACGCAGCCAGCGCCCCGTCACGCGATGGAGGCTGTTCTGGCTTCCTAGGCCCGGCGCGGGCCTCTTCAATGCAGCAGCGGCCCACTCCAGGCTCCGGGGGCCGCAGCGGTGTCTCAGGCAGCAGCTGGCACTTCTCTGATCAGGCGCCGGGCCGCGGCGGTGACTTGGCAGGAATATGCTTCCGTCAGCGGCACTGAGCAAGTAGCACCTAGAGGGACAGAGCGACAGGGAACAGATACTGGGACCAGGGTTGGCGAATCGCAGCAAGTAGAGGCCCCACATCAGTGCAGATCAATCCGGGGCTGCGGCAGTGATCTCGGCAATGTAGCGCTAAAGCAGCTCAGCACAGGGGGGCACAATTCCTGCCACAGCAGTCTTTCAGAGTCCTGGCAAGGTAGCGCTTGGGGCATGGTTCTGGCAGCAACAGTTCTGAGCAAAACAGCGCTTAGGAGATTGCAGCGCTGAGGAGATTACAGAGCTTAGTAACACAGTGCAGGGGGCATAGTTCTGGCAGTAAGCGCTGGTTACCTGGTTGATCCCCCAGCAGTGCGCTCAGCAGGCAGTCCCCTCCTTTCTTACAGCGCTTGATGGCCACAGTGCCTTTCTTCGGTGGACAGATGGCAGGTCCCAGTGCAGATTCTTGGGGAAGGAAGGAGGGGGGTGAGTTGGTTGGCTTCAGAGACAGGATGGTTCCCTCTGGCACACTGAAGTGGTTCCCTGGGTTCCCCAATGCTGGGCTAGATCAGCAGGCTGGCAGAGTCCCTCATCTAACTTAGAACAGCAGTGCCTAGGCCCAGTCAGTCACAGTAGTGTAGGTTCCTCCCCTAGGCCCAACCGCCTAAACTCTTGCAGAGGTTCCTCCAGGTCCAGTGGTGCTCCAACTAACTAGTTCAGTTTCCCTCCTTTACTCTTATACTCCTAGGTCAGGTGACCCTCCTCTAAAGGCAAAGCGTAACCCCTCCCAGGGCTAGAAGGTTCCAGGAGCTTCCACATATTAGGCTATGGAACAAAAAGGGGGGATGGAAGTGTTACTGTATCAGAAAGTCCCAGCCTGCTCCTAACTACTAGTGCCTGTCTACAGAGGCCACTCCGTAGTAGCAGGGGCCTGTGGCAGCCATGTTGTTGGGAGAGAGCACCTGCACCTCAGCACTGTTTGGCAGTGGTAAGGCACCCAGAGACCTAGGTCCAACAAAAGACGGTAACAAAAATAAGACGAAAGGGACAAAATAAATGGGGTAAGACCACCCTAGGGCTGACAGTTCTGACACACTATCAGCAGATTTAAAAAAACAGGCTACGCCTTAAGGCAGGAGTGCAAAGTAAACTACCCCATAAAAAGATTTGAGGCATAAATAACATAAAATAAATATTTGTTACCCTAACAATAAAATAAAACCCACCCCTCCCACATTCCCACCCTCTCCACCCACAACAAGTCTCACCTACCAAAACAAATGTTTAAAAAGGGGCAGAAGAGGGCACTAAGCACAGCTGGGCATGAGCTTTCTGAGGTGTTCCTCCATCATTATTTGCCTAGCTTCTATGCACGCCAGCCTCAGCAGGACAAGGCCTTAAGTGCGCTCAGAAATTGAAAGGGGGCACCAATGACAGAATGACGACTACGGGCGACTGCCAGCTGACTACTGCACTGGTGTTGTTGAGAGGCTGGAGGCTGGGTAGGGCCCTGGGCAACTGCATCCTTCTCCTGGGCCACCAGCCAATGGTACTCTGCACGTATAGCCTCCAGCTTCTGCTGCCGCAGCCAGGCTGTTACATCCTGCTGAGATGGATTACCAGCAGGAGTAGCTAGAAAGAAAAAAGAAAAATTGTAGACAATGCTCTGTGCAGAAAAGAACTGGATTTAAAATTATGTAGTGAGTGGCACTGTAGCAGTAGATTGCTGGCCCCTAGGGCCATTTGATTTGATGTGATTAGAGTCACAGCCATTACACAAACACTCACATGCCTCACCTCACGAAAAACTAAAGGCAAATTACAAACTGTCTTAAAGGAATTAAGGCAGAATAACCACAACAGATCAGTTAAAAAAACTTTAATCTTTTTTTTTTGAAGGATTTCCTAGTAAACACTAAACAGACACTTTGGGATCTATTAGAATGCCGGGCGGATCGCTAACGCCCGCATTGTGGTGGAAATCTGCCCGACATTCTCCCCCGCCTGCATTCCATTTCCCCAGCCACATTAGTAAGGCGGTGCATCCCGGGGATGGGAAGACCATCCGCCGGTTTTCCTCGTTGACCGGACGAAAAAGGGGATATATATGGTGGCGGTGTTTGCAAGACACCGCCATCCATGTTACAATACATGCGGTGATGTGCCTTTCCATGGCAGCGTTGGCAGATGAATACCATGAATGATACTTGTAACGTATAAAATCAATCCTGAGGGCATCCTGTCTGCCGTAAGTAGGCGGTAGAAAAAGCAATGCATTGCAGTACAGGGAAAGTGTTAAAGAATAGGATATAGATTGAATCTGGCACATTTGTCACAGACTATTCCCATCCGCAGAAGTCAAGGCACTTACTTAGTCCCACTTTACTCCCTGGCCCAACCCTCCACCACACTTTATAATTATTTTTCCCAACAAGTACATTTGCTTGGCAGTACGGTAACTGCAGAGTAAGTGAGAGGGATTAGGCCGAGTAAGTAGATGTTTTACTGATCATCATCGTGTGCATAAGCTTTGGCTAGTGAGTCATTGTGGTTGACAAATGTCAAGGCAAAACATTTGAACAAGCGTAAATATGTTATGGAAGCCATGATGAAATATATCACTTGGCCAGAAAAATGTGAACAAAATTCAATCGCAATACATCACTACAGTTCAGTTGCAGAATCTTCTATCAAAAATATCATGTTGGGCATTTTGTTAATTGGCAATGTTTAGAAAAGCCATGTAGTCAAGCCAACCGAAACTGTTTGTAATGGAGGGGCAGAGCTATGATGACTCTGAGTCATTTGCACGCAATGGAGGGGAGGAAAATTGGTCAATGAAGGACATATGGTCTTGGTTAGCAAATGCAATGGGACCATCCTCATACTAGTTTCCATCCATGCTGCACTATAATTGAAACGGCTGGTATACTACTACTGTATAAATGAGTGAAAACACAAGCACGAAAATTGAGGAAGTCCACCAATGAACATGGCCAACAACTCTCTAGTTTTAATGTTTGTTCATGAGCAAGAAAGAAAAAGCCTTCTCAAGAAACATGCGTAGAATAAGAATAGCTTATTCGGGCAATCAATCTTCACAAGAGTACCTGTCCAAATATAGGTTCTCTTACTCTTACATTACCAGTCCACAATATAAATTAGGGAAATGGAAGGCTTTCTGACAAAGCAGAAGAAAGGAAGCTACAGACAGATTAGTACCGATGGGTAAGTATATGAAAAATGTAACACCCATTAGATAGTATGAAGAGGAGTTTAAAAAAAAATTAGGAGACAGGCACAGTGAGAAAAATAAAAAGGAAAAATTATTCTAAATATGGAGCTTTAAAAGTTAGGGAAATAATAACAATATTACCATGAGGAATTAGTGGGACCAGCAGATCATTGGCATCAGCCACAGGGAAGGGTCTGGTGGTGGCACCATCAGCACCCTGACCAGCCTCGTGCTTCTAGACCTCTTCTTAACCCTGGATGCTGGTGTAGGAAATGAAGAAGACGAAATATTAGTTGTACAGTTATAAATTTCCCCTAAAATATTAATGCAGAACTTTTCTATATCAGATTGCCTACACTACTACTAGTATGGAGTTGACCTTATCGAGTTGACCTATTTCTAATTTCCTAAACCTAAGCCCTATTCAAAATTTCCTAAACTACATTTTAGAACTACTGCTGCATTGCAACAAATTATCTTTGCTTCTCATCTCATTCTCAATCGAATCTCAACCCCCTTTGATGGGCCAACTCAGTCTCCCTTTTTTACAATGCACAGATGCATACTACTACTACTATACATCACTGGGAGATTGCTTGGGACTGTATGAGCTACATAAAGAAAGTCATAGAGAAAGTTAACTCACTGTTATTACTACTACTATCTTATTGACTGAACAGAGGAGTCTTCATGCATTTTTAAATAATCAGTCCAAGCGAGCGCGGGCGAGTAAGTTTAAGTAGCGCCGAGCACCTGTCTGGATCACATTATACTTGTAACATAAACTTTACTTACCTCTGAGTGTGAGCAGCATGTAAATGTAAATGTAAATTGTTACTTGTATAGCGCACTACTCACCAGCAAGGGTCTCAAGGCGCTTGTACGAATACCGCTGTGGAACCCATCCTGGCTTTCCCAGTGAGGCATCCAATCTTGTGCACCCCCAAGTTGGAGGCCAGGCATTCTTAGCGTTGTGGGGGCCATTGTGGAGATTAAGCAAGCTATTGCCCAGAGTTGCAGAGTGGGACTCCATGATTGGAATAGGCACTGAGGCAAGAATTATCAGGTCTGTGGAATTTTGAGCCCAAGACCCACCGAGGCGGGGAATTGAACCCTGGTCCCGGGCTAGACCTCTGCATTGGGGTCTGACGCTCTAATCATTGAGCCACACTTCTCCACTATGCTATTTGTAAAACAAAAATATTAGCATAGAAAGAAAACAACAAATAAATAATTACTCACCAAGCCCCACAACCTCCATGCCAGCAGGTTTTTTTTGTTTTTTACATTTTGCAAAACCTTTATTGAGAAAATGTAAGTCAGACACATTACACCGTGAAACATAGCAGCTCAAATTGACACAGGAGAAATCATGTCATGCAGTCAGAAACCAGTAGATTACACCTTGCAGTACACCGGATTACATGAACATGGAAATCTCAGCGACACCACCAGGGGTCCCTCCCCTCATAAGGGGACCCATATATGGAAAGCAGATCAGTGGAGAGTACCAAAGGCGGGGGGCCAATAGGGAGAGAGGAGGCAGTCACTGACCAGCACCGGCGGCCGCAGCGGGCACAGGGCCAGCAGGGGAACCCGGGAGAGCCAGCACCATTGAGGTGGTAATGAGAATGGAGATAAATCACCAGAGGGCCTCAAATGTCAACCAGTCGGGACTTGGCGGGCAGTCCCAGAACTCCAACAATAGAGTTTGACACCGCGAGGCATCCTTAAGCCAGCTATCAGCCTTAGGAGCAGGTCCACGACCCCAACACATGACAACCCTATGCCTAGCCAGAACCAGCAGCATTGCTATCAGGTGTCGGGAAGCATCAGGACAGTATTTTACAAAACCAAGGAGGCTCATAGGGGGGTCAGGATGCACCATGGCGCTAGTAATAACCGAAATAGTGGAACACACCTCCTGCCAGAATTCAGAGACCTTAGGACATAGCCACGCCAAATGGGCAAAGTCCACAGCAGGGGCAGCGCAACGTATACAAGTGTCCCGTGGAATGAGCCCATGCCTGTGGAGCTGGGTGGGGGTGCGGTACAACCTATGCAAATACTTAAAATGTATCAGACGGAGCTGGTAATTGGGAGACAGCTTCTTAGTCTGGTTACAACAATATAGACAGTCGGCCTGCATAATATCAATCCCTAGATCATTGCCCCAAGCCACTCGCGCCTGATCCGAAGATATAGAGGTGGACGCCAGAGTAAGATCATATAGTTTAGTGACGAATTTGTGCGGGGACGGGGATGCATATATGAAGTCCAGAGCTGGCATGGTGGGTGGGGGCTGAGGGAATGTAGAGTGTAGTTTCCGGCATATCGCACGAAGCTGGTAGAATAAAAGCGTGTCCTGCGGGCCCGAGGAGTCCGGAGGGGAGTAGAAAGTGTTCCCAGGGTAAAGGTCCACCACCGTCCGCAGACCGAAACGTGTCGCGTGCCTAGACATGCCAGAAGGCTGAAGTGGGGGAAAATCTGGGTCATTCACTATTAGCACAGCATTAGCAGATAGCAGGGGGAGATTGGAGAGCCTGCAAAGGCCAGACCAGGCCCAGCGCAGTGTCAGAACTGTATCGACCTCCGCCCGTGGGCACACCGCCGGCACAAACAAGGCCCTGGACAGGGGCCAGGGAGATGCTATATCGTCTCAACAGCAACGGGAGGTTGATAAGGGGTAGGGTGAATCCAAAAGTGCAGGAAGCTGGCCTGGGCGCACAGGGCATAAATCTTAAAATATGGAGCGCCCATTCCTCCGACAGACATGGGGAGGGTGAGGATGTCATATGCGACTCTTGGCTGTTTACCGGCACAGACGAGCGAGATGATGAGGGAGCGTAATTTGGGAAAGGAATGAGAGGTAAGAAGGATGGGGATATTCAAAAACAGGTAAAGAAATTTCGGCAAAACCACCATCTTGGCGATTGTGAACTGGCATGCCAGGGATAAAGGAAGCTGGCTCCAAGACGGAATCCTAGATTCCAGCCAATCAACTGCACGGCCGAAGTTAGATCTCCACAGTTCATCCAGGTTCCTACTCAACCAGATGCCCAAATAGTACGTAGGACAAGTGGCCCACTCATAAGGGGAAGTCCGGTGTGAACGGCTTGGTGGCATCAGTCAAGGGAAACAACACTGACTTGCCCCAATTCACCTGGATTCCTGAAAGTCCGCCGAACTGTATAATTTCCCGGACCAGTGGGCTGAGGTTTTCTTGAGGATGACGGACGTATAGGATCACATCGTCCGCATACATAGAGAAGAGAAGGGAGCGGGCCGAAAAACCTATTCCTCTGTGGGTGTGGTGCTACTGAAGCCTAGCAGCCAGTGCCTCCATAGCAATGGCGAAGAGCATGGGCGATAAAGGGCACCCCTTCCGGGTGCCATGGGTGATACGAATGGGGTTGCATACCTGCCCATTGATACGGAGACGAGCTGAGGGATCGGTGTAGAGGAGCCGGATCTTATGCACAAACACCTCACTTAAGCCCATGCGTGGCAAAATGTAGAACAAAAAGGGCCACTCAAGCGTATCAAACGCCTTTGTAGCATCCAGTAGAACAGCCACCGCAGGAAGATTCAGATTGATTTGATGTAAAACTGAGAAAATAGTACGGAGGTTGTGCGAGGTGGCCCTGCCGGGAATGAAACCAGATTGGTCCGGAAGGGCGATAAGGGGCATAAGTAACAGGAGGCGAGAGGTGATCAGTTTAACGAAAATGTTATTATCAATGTTAATTAGGGAAAGTGGGTGGAAGGAATCGCTGTGGTCGGCGGGTTTATCGGGTTTAAGGAGCAAAGTTATCATTGCCTCAGGGAGCGACTGAGGAAAGAGACCATTATCGAAGGACTCATTATACATAGCCGCCAAGTGTGGATCAAGGAGATCGGCATACATTTTGTAGAATGAGGCAGGCAGACCATTCAGGCCCGGTGCCTTGTCCCCGGGTAAGCTACTAATGGCAGCGAGTATTTCCTCCCTAGAGAATGGTTCGTCCAGAAATTTCTGGTGATAGTCCTCTAGCCAGACCAGCCCGATGACTCAAAATATTGATCGAAGGCCTCCCGCGGTGGAGGAGCACTGGCAGAGTATAGCTGTGAATAGAAGTCAAGGAAGCTGGACTTAATTTCCTCCGGGGAGGTCGGCTTGCAAGAACCACCATTGCTGAGGGCCTTATATATGAAGCAGCTCATGGTGGGCGGAGGAGATTGGCAAGAGTGTGCCCAGGGTGGTCGCCCTCACCAAAACGACGGGCCCGACCCTCCCTGCCCAAGAAGGATAATTCGCGGTCAGCTTCCTCAGAGAATTCAGTGTGTTTTTGGCGTATTAGTGGCAGCGTTTTGGGACTGGGGCGTGCAGCCTGGGTGGCATCCAGGTCTTGGATTTCCACCTCGAGCTTCGCCAGAGTAATGTGGATAGACGGAGGACATCGGCCTGTTTAGAAATACATTTACCGCGAATAACGGTCTTAAACCCCTCCCACAGCACCGAAGCTGAGTCCACAGATCCTGTACTTAAGTCAAAATAATTAGTTATCGCCGTTTGAATTTCCACACAAAAAACAGTGTCCCGGAGAGTGCTTGGGGGGAGAAGCCAGGTGAAGGCGCGCTGTGGAGAGTGGGGGGAGGGAGTCGGATCTGGACTGGCGCATGGTCAGAAAAGGTATGTGCCATGTGAACAGCATCGGTGAGCCAGGTCAAGACATCCGGGGAAGTCAGCCAGAAGTCTATGCGCGACCAACAGCCCCAGGCCCCAGGTCGAAGGTGGCGCCAAGCATCGTAAAGAGAGTTATCAGTCAAAGTGGACGTGAGATCTGTGGTGGCACGCGGGTGGGACGCATAGGAGCCAGATTGATCAAGGGACGCCGATAGGGTGACATTAAAGTCCCCTCCCCAGATTATAGCTGCAGGGCCACATGTGGAAGTGAGGTGTCAAATATGATGAAAGAAGTCTGGATCATCTGATCTGGGACCATAGACCGCGGCGAATGTCACAGGCTGGGCCAGGAGTAAGCCGTGGAACCGTACCTGCCCTCTGGATCAATAAGTGCCTGGTCAGTGTGCCAAGGGAGACCCCTGAGTATCAGAATGGAAACCCCCCTAGCATAAGCCGGGTAGGTCGAAGAGTGGGATTCCCCCCAGCAGTACGCTTGGAGTCTGGAGAGGGATCCGGACATGAGATGAGTCTCCTGTAAGAGGCATACATCTACCCTGTGTTCCTGTAAGTGTGAGTGGATCAGTCTGGCCTTGAGGTGGTCATTCAGACCACGTACATTCCAGGTCCAGCAGACAACGTCAGTCATGGGGAGGTGGTCAAGAGTGGAATGCTACGCAGCGCAGGCAAGGAGGGCCACCAACAAAAGCAGCAGTCCTGAGAAGGTGGTCCTAACTTCAGCAAGATGCAGCGTTGGTGGGGAGGCACCACAGATAGGCGTAAGCAACACAATGGGGACCTTAACCCACAGGGTGGCATGGGGAGATCGCGCAAGTAGCGAGCGAGCAGATGCAGCATGGGAGTGCAGGGTACGCCAGTGAGCAGGGGCGATGCATCATGAGCTCAGATACAGGAAGTGCAACGTCCAGGGGGGAGAGGAGCCTGAGGTGCACTGTGAGCACGGACAGGTGATAACCTGTGACTAGAGGCATGGCGAGGCAGGAAGCACAGTACAGTGTCAAAAACAAGACTAGTGAAAACAGTACTTAACGAACATACGGTGGCAAACTTAAGCCACCACCCCCATAGGGAAACAGAGGACCCCTGGAAGAAACCCCCCCACCCCATCCTGGCCCAAACAGACCAAGACCCAACCTACCACCCTCACCCCACCCTCCAAGCAACCAAATACCCCCCAACCCCAACCCCACACCCACTCCAACCCCCCAATTAGGCTGAGTAACCCACCCACACCACCCAGGGAACCTACAACTAGGAGAGGGAAATCCAACTTTGGAATAGGGAGTCATCCTGTGGGGGCATCGCCGGGCTAGACACACACCCCTGCAGTAAAGCAGGGTGGCCAAGCTTTGGTGGTGTTAGGCATCACACAAAACAGAATAAATGAGATTCAATGTTCACACTTCAATCGTTGTCACTTAAGCCATCTACACTGTCTGTCTGAGATTTAGAAGGAGAGAAGCGGGTAGCTTTGTCAAGTTTCTTGGCAAAGGAGAGGGCATTCCTAGGGTCCTGAAAGACCAGTGTTTTTGCCCCTTGACGGACTCTCAGTTTTGCAGGGTAGGCTAGTGAGTAATAGACCTCGTGCTTCTGAAGAATACGCTTGGCCGGGAGGTACTCCCTCCGGGCCGCCTGCACAGTAGAGCGTGGCGCTCGATAAAATGGTGTCCCGATCCTGAAAATTCCGAATTTTGGCAATGATGGGGCATGCAGGGAGCCCGGGACCAGGACGCGGGCCAAGGGAGCGATGAGTGCGCTCCACAACGTAAACTGGAGAGAGGGCATCACCGAAGAGTTCTTTTATCAGCTGTTTGACAAAGTCCTCCATTCTTGCTATGTTGGTGGACTCCGGAAGGCCCGTAATACGGAGGTTGCTCCAACGGTAGCGGGCCTCCAAGTCCTCGTTCTTCTCTTGGATGACCGCCAGGATTTTATCCAATGAAGAAGTTTCTGAGGGTCTTGGGTAGCAGCATCCTCGGGGTCCGACACCCTGGACTCGACATGGAGCAAGCGATTGTCGTGGGAGTCAACACAGACCTTGACCGAGTCCAGACGGGCAGAGAGTTGGTCCAGTTGGGCGGCAATACCAGTCACGGTCGACTTGACATCAATCATTATGGCTTTCAGATCATCATTGTGACTGGGGGGGCATCCATCGTGGGAGCAGAGTCAGCACCCTCAGAGCCAGCACCGTCTTGTCGGGAAGACCTCCGGAGATCAAAAGCAATCTTGGGCTGCTTTGGGTCATTCTTCCCCATGATAAAAGACCCAGCAGACCAGGAAAAAGGCCAACAGGAGATGCAAAAGAAGGAAAAGGAGCAGACTGCCCCCCAGCAGCTGGTATCACGGGGCGAGGTATATTGCAGCAGAGCCCTCGCAGAGGAAGCAGCCGTGGCCCAGATGGTAGACCCCCAGGGCGATGGGAAAGATCAGGGGCCGCCAAGCCAGTGGGTCCGCCCAGTGAACAGCGAATCTGCATCCACAGAAACCCACAGCCACTGCCTACAGTAGAAAGAGGGCGGCAGCCCCAAGGTCAGCCCCGGCAAGGCACCCAGGACGCAGGAGAAGGGGTCCAGGGGGAGACACCACAGGAGTAGATAGCCAGGTGTGGGCCCTCCTAATCCCACGACATTCGCAGCATGCACAGGAGAGTCCTCCACGCGGGAAGACAAGGCACAGGCAGGAACCCCCTAGGCAGGCAGCGTCCGGTGGGCACCCACAGCGGATCACTGACATAATATAGAATACCAAAATATAGACTTACCAAAATATCGTTGACAAAATATAGAATGCAAAAATATCAAATTCCTATCTACAAACAGGTAAGTACAAAAATATCGAATCAAAAATATCGTTGTAAAAAATATAGTTAGTCAAAATATCGATTTTTTTAAATGTCTAAAAAGTAATTTAAAATTAATGAAATAATAAATATAATTAACTAAAACATACTCAAAAGTACTTAAATAATTAATTTAAGTTAGAAAAAATAAACATACAATTTTATTTTCTAATACATATATATATATTAACGTACTATTAATAAAAAATATACAATATTTTTACCGAAGGATAGCGGGAGGGTAAAATTTACTATTACCACTCCAGTGAGTGCAACAGTAGGGAAAGAATTGGATAGCGGGAGGGTAAAAATTACTATTCCCACTACAGAGAGTGCAACAGTAGGGAAAGCGTTGGATAGCGTAGGGGTCAAAAATACTATTCCCATTCCAGAGAGTGCAACAGTTGGGAAAGCGTTGGATAGCGGGTGGCTAAAAATTACTATTCCCACTCCAGAGAGTGCAACAGTAGGGAAAGCGTTGGATAGCGGGAGGGTAAAAAGTACTATTCCCACGCTAGAGAGTGCAACAGTAGGGAAAGCGTTGAATAGCGTAGGGGTAAAAATTACTATTCCCACTCCAGAGAGTGCAACAGTAGGGAAAGCATTGGATAGTGTAGGGGTAAAAATTACCATTTCCACTCCAGAGAGTGCAACAGTAGGGAAAGCGTTGGATAGCGTAGGGGTAAAAATACTATTCCCACTCCAGAGAGTGCAACAGAAGGGAAAGCGTTGGATAGCGTGAGGGTAAAAATGACTATTTCCACTCCATAGAGTGCAACAGTAGGGAAAGTGTTGGATAGCGTAGGGGTAAAAATTACTATTCCCACTCCAGAGAGTGCAACAGTAGGGAAAGCGTTGGATAGCGGGAGGGTAAAAATGACTATTCCCACTCTAGAGAGTGCAACAGTAGGGAAAGCGTTGGATAGCGGAAGGGTAAAAATTACTATTCCCACTCAAGAGAGTGCCACAGTAGGGAAAGCGTTGGATAGCGGGAGGGTAAAAATTACTATTCCCACGCCAGAGAGTGCAACAGTAGGGAAAGCGTTGGATAGCGTAGGGGTTATAATTACTATTCCCACTCCAGAGAGTGTAACAGTAGGGAAAGCGTTGGATAGCGTAGGGGTAAAAAATACTATTCCCACTCCAGTGAGATTAACAGTAGGGAAAGTAATGATTTAATATATTGATAAAAATTCATTAAATATCAATACCAATAAAACATTAATTAAAATGAATTACCAATGTAATAATATGTAATAATTAATTAATTAGAAATACAAATACATATTCGTTAATAAAAATTAATTACCTATTCATAATTAATTAACAACTAATTAATTCTCAATATCAAAAACAAATTAATAATAAACATGAATACCAATTAATAATTAACAGTAAATTAATTATCACTACACAAAAAGTATTTTTAATATGTAATTAATTACAATTACATTACTTCCCACCCTATTCCCCTATAAACCCACAACCCACTACAGAAAATAAATTAATACAATTATCATAATTATCAAATATTTAATTAATAAAAATGTATTACCAATTAATAAAAATTCATCACCAATTAAAACTTAATGAAAAATAATTAAAAATCAATAACAATAAATGTAAAAAAAGTATTTACTTAATTACAATTAAATTACTTCCCACCCTATTCCCCTATAAACCCACAACCCTCTACGGAAAATACATTAATAGAATTAACATATTTATCAATTAATCAATTAATAAAAATGAATGACCAATTAATAAAAATGAATTACCAATTAAAAATTAATTAACAATAAATTCTAAATGAATACAAATAAATAAATAAAAATATTTAATTAATTACAATTAAATTACTTCCCACCCTATTCCCCTATAAACCCACAACCCGCTACAGAACTAAAAAGCAAAATTAAATTAAAAATATTTCATAATTGCTAAAAATTGATATTTAATTTAATATCATTAAATTACTTCCCACCCTATTCCCCTTTAAACCCACAACCCCCTACAGAATTAAATTACGCAAAAATTAAATAACATAAAATTAATTACTTAAAATAAATTAAACATGCATTACAAAAATAATATACACTTTTCACACATATACTAACATACAAAACACTTTAAAAAATTCGATATTATTAAAAATGTTATATATTTTATTGCTGATATTATATACTTCGATATTTTGACTTCTATATTTTGACAATCAATATTATATTACTCACCTTCAATTCGATATTTTTAACCACTATATTGTGTCCATTCGATATTTTGTCCATTCTATATTTTTACTTCGATATTATGTCCATTCTATTATTTTTATCGATATTATGCCTAGTTACCACCCACAGCACCACACACCAGCAACAGGAGGAGGAGGGCGCCCAAC
>NW_028244688.1:0-17914 GCF_964263255.1 Lissotriton vulgaris
GACTTGAAGATTTGTATATATATATATATATATATATATATAGAGAGAGAGAGAGAGAGAGATGTGGCTAGGGGATATAGGAATGATCTTGAACCTGGAGAAATAAATATCCACGACTTGGAAGCATTAGCAGTGTTGGAAGAATTGAGAAATTAAAATAGCACTCAAGAAACGTCACAAATGGATGACGTTACCAGAGCAGCTGAAATGGGGGTAACCCAGATTGTAGCAACAAGCCCTTTTAAACCAACCTCATGCTTCTGTCCACAGTCACCAATAGACGCTATCGATGTTTTCTCAGAAACGGTGATCCGTGAGCTTCAGAACTTGAGAAGGAGAGAGGAGGACTCAAAGGATAAAACCAAATGGAACATACCTATGAACCATGGAAAAGCAGTACAGAGTTTGGAACAGGAAGACTCAATTATAATTAAGCCATCATACAAAGGCGGAAACCTCGTCATACAAACCTACAACAACTACTGCAAGGAGGCACTCCAACAATTACAGGACACGACCAACTATGCCCCGACTACAGAGGACGAGTACAAGAAAATTATTCAGGAATATACTGATCCTATTAACAAATGGCACATAAGGGGAATACTATCGAGGGAAGAACTACTATTCCTACAAAACATCCAGCCTAAAATACCAACATTTTACCATCTACCTAAAGTACACAAAGACGCTGCTAGACCACCAGGAAGACCTATTGTATCGTCAATAGGAGGGCTAACGGAAAACATGTCAAAATTCATTGACTATTTTCTTGCACCATTAGTTGCCCAGTTAAGTTCTTATACTAAGGACACGAAGGACTTCCTAAAACATATACAGGACATTGGTTGGGAGGATGATCTCATAATGATAACACTCGATATTTGCAATCTGTACACTAGTATAAGACATCAAGATGGCATTGCAGCAGTTAAGACCTTTTTGGGGCAGTGTCCAATCAGATATTTGCAGCATAGCAAAATGTTAGCTGAATTTATAGCATTTTGCCTGAATAACAAAATCTTCATCTTTCAGGGTCAAAGGTATCAACAAATAAGGGGTACGGCGATGGGCACCTGCTTCTCCCCCAGTTATGTGAACTTGTTCGTGGGCTGGTGAGAGAAGCAGGTGGCCTGGGCCGATGACAAAGGCGAATGGGTGGATCGTGTGGTCTGCTGGCAAAGATATATAGATGACCTCTTCATAATATGGAAGGGGTCTGAGGCATCAGCAGAAGAGTATATCTCCGCCCTTAATGTCAACAACCTCAATTTGAAATTCACACACGAAATGAGCAACAGGGAGGTGAATTTCTTAGACCTGAAAGTATTTGCAGAATCTGGCATAATTCAAACAGCCTTGTACAAAAAAGAACGGCCGGCAACTCTGTCCTTCATGGGCGTAGCAGCCACCCAGCCAGTCTAGTGAACAGTATCCCCTATGAAGAACCAAAGAATCAAAAGAAACAGCTCAAGAAAGGAGGACTATGATCAGGGAGCCATTGATAGCATCAGACGCTTTAAAGCGAGAGGCTATTCAGAAAAAACATTACAATCAGCTAGAGAGAAAGTGGAACTGGCTGATAGACAGACACTACTGAGGAATGCACACACCAACACAACAGATGACCAAACAGGAAGCCTAAGACTAATTACCACCTACTCATTAGCCTGTAAAATAAGAGCTATACTGTGCAGAAATTGGAGAATTTTAAAAACAGACAAGGTGATAGGAAAGGAACTACCCGACTACCCGAAAATCACATTTAGAAAATCCAGGTCTTTAAAAGACCAACTGGTAGCTAGTCATCTCACTAAAACACCTCTGAAATCAGGATTACAAAACCTACATGGATCTTTTCCATGTGGGAAACGTAAGGCGTGTAGCACCGGTAAGAGAACTCTAACTTATCAAGTTCCGGACAAGAAATCCCGGACGAGAATCAGCAAATTCATGACATGTACTACCACGCATGTAGTGTACTGCCTGGAATGCCCATGTGGCTACCGATACGTAGGGAGCACGGTGAATGCGGTGAAGATGCGCATACTGGAGCACCAGAGAGCGATTGCCAACAGGGATGATAATTACCCCGTAGCACGCCACTTTGCCAGCTTTCATAACAGCAATAGAACTCTCCTTCAATTCTTTTGCCTAGACTGTATCCCTAATGACATCAGAGGGGGAGATAGGCAGAAGAGGCTGCATCGTTTGGAGTCAAGATATATTATCGAGCTCCAAATCAAGTCACCAAAAGGCTTAAATGCTGGAGAAGAGCTGATAACTCACCTGTAACTTGTATACATGTATATATTTCTGAATTATTTTGCGTTGTGTCCTTAAAATTTGTGTTATTTGGGAGGGATAGGGTTTAAGAGTTCTAGGAGTGAAACAGTATATTAATTGGAGTAACACATTGCAATATGCCTTCGTATAATTATGAGCAATATAATGAATGCAGTAATTGGATATCATAGATATCAACCAATAGAGGTATTCTTACTCCATGAGTGAACACCTGCCCATCCAGGGCTTAATAATCGCAAACAAATGTTTCTCTCGAAAATGAAATTTATTGCAAATATTGGAATCATGTTGCATGCAGAGATTAATGTTGTTTAATTACCAGACTATATGTCAAATCATGTATTTTTCTGAAGAAAGTGAATGAATTTGTTCCGATGTTTCTTTGCACACTCCAATATGGCGACTGCATCTATAATGAAATTAGTCCTTCCCCTATTTCAATGATTACTTTTGTCAATATCAATGTCCGCCTCAACGACGCCAGCCAACACTGACAAAAGCTAAGGCTGAAACGCGTCTGTTTAATCTGTTTGCGTAATAAATCCGAATTGGGATTAACCTGACTGGGGTGCTGGTCCTTTCTGTCTTTGGCAGTGGAGCTTTGCATATATATATATATATATATATATATATATATACTAGCAGCCCGTCCCTACGTTGTCCGGGTATGAATGCTGCCGGCCAGTAGTATATTGTTTTGTAGGATTTTGTTTTGATAGCATTTCTTATCTGTGACAGGCCTGTGAAACGCTCCGATTGACAGTGCACTGCTGATGCACTTAAGAGTGCGCGTTCAGTAGTGTGTGAACTCGAGTTTCCCTACTTAATTTTTCCTTGCAATATTATATAGTGCAAACTCCACAACATGGCATGAGCACAATTTACATTACAGAAGAATACAGAAGAATACATTCATTTGTGGTAGGCACGGGGAGACCAAGTGATTTGCCTGGAATCACAGGATGTTGAACTGATGCCGAGATTCGAACGTAGCTCCCCAGCTCCAAAGTTCGCAATTCTAGAACTTGTGGCGGGAGGTGTGTCTAAAAGTGTATGTCGGTGCTGACCATCAATGAGAGAGACCTGTCCATTTTTCAAATGGGTGGTGAAAAAATATGAGTATGTTGCTGGAGATGTGGGCCGCCGTGCCACCAATGTACTTACCGGGAGAGGGTAAACGCCCATTATTCTGCAACGTTCTTTCCGCATACCATCACTCCGCATACTTTCATTACGAAAGTACCATGACTCCGCAATGCCATTATAACGTATGGCATTACATTTTATATGCTTTTACCACGCATACATTTACAACGAAATTTGTTGTAAATGCATGAATGGTAAAAGCATGTTTTTTTTTATGTTTGGATAAGGTAAGTATGGGTATAGAGGTATATGTTTTGGGGTACTGAGGTATATGTTTTAGGGTGTGTGGGTATTTTAAGGGTTCAGATATAGTTTTGGGTTATGGGGTAAAGGGGTAGTTTTAGGGTTTAGGGATAGGTATGGGTTTTGGGGTACAGGGTTATTTTTAGGGTTCAGGGCTAGGTTTGGGTTTTGGGGTATTTTTAGGGTTATGGGGTAGGTTTGGGAGTTGGGGTACGGGTATATTAAGGGTTCAGGGCTAGGTTTGGGTTTTGGGGTACAGGGGTATTTTTAGAGTTCAGGGCTAGGTTTGGGTTACAGGGGTATTTTAGGGTTATGGGGTTGGTTTGGGTTTTGGGGTACAGGGTTATTTTTAGGGTTCAGGGCTAGGTTTGGGTTTTGGGGTACAGGGGTATTTTTAGGATTCAGAGGTAGGTTTGGGTTTTGGGGTACATGGGTATTTTAAGGGTTCAGGGCTAGGTTTAGGTTTTGGGGTACAGGGGTATTTTAGGATTCAGGGGTAGGTTTGGGTTTTGGGGTACAGTGGTATTTTTAGGGCTATGGGCTAGGTTTGGGTTTTGGGGTACAGGGATATTTTTAGGGTTCAGGGGTAGGTTTGGGTTTTGAGGTACAGGGGTATTTATAGGGTTCAGTGCTAGGTTTGGGTTTTGGGGTACAGGGGTGTATTTAGGGTTTAGGGATAGGTTTGGGTTTTGGGGTATAGGGTATATTTATAGGGTTAAGATGGGTTAGTGTTTAAGGGTGTTGAGGTATTTTAAGGAGTAAGGGCGGGTTATGATTATGGGGTGCAGGGGTATTTAAAGGGAGCAGGGTGGGATTAGCACGCGATATGAGACATGGCATGAAGGGCGGAACGTACCACAAGCCCTCCAGCGTTTGTCACGCCCCAGCACACGCCCACAGCAGAAGGAAGACACGCCCACAAGGGACTACTTTGCTGTCACGGTTCTTTTACCTTTTAAATGTATATGGTGGGCGTATGCATAGCCTATGTCCTTCTGCTGCAACTGCCCTTTCCAACGCTGTATTGGGTGTTGTGATTGGTGCTGTGGTTCCTGAGATTACCCGCCTCAAAGGTTTGGGCTCCCTCTTTATTATATTAGTATAGATATATATATGTATATATATATACACATATACGGTGACACATATAAAGATAAGGTAATATTGTGGCTACGATGTATAGATGACCTAATGATTGTATGGAATGGGACAGAGGAGGAGGCAGAGGAGTTCATTGCTAACTTAAATAATAACGATATGAATTTACATTTTACATCGCACATCAGCAGAGAACAAATCTCATTCCTAGATGTTCTAATCAAAATAGAAGATTAGTACTACATTGTTTAGAAAAGAAACTTCTGGAAACACATTGCTACATGCGACGAGCGCACATCCAGCACATCTCATACATAGTATCCCCTATGGGGAGATGCTTAGATTGCGCAGAATATGCAGTAGTGATGCTGAACTGGTTAAAAACCAACAGGAAAGCAAATTAAGATTCATGGATCGGGATATAGTGCCAAAACTATTAAAAGCGCAATCCAGAAATCTAGGACTAGGGCCAGGGAGGACTTATTGGTACAAGCCAGTACATTTCCAAAAACCCAACAAAACATGACATCAATGATAGAAGAGGTCCCGAGACTTATACTTACCTATAATCGTCAACACAAATTGTTGCGCCAAATAGTTCAGAACAACTGGCACATAGTAAAGGATGACCCCGTCATTGGCAGCTCACTTCCTGAATTTCCTGCCATAACATTCAGAAAGTCTACTTCGATGGCAGATATTCTAGTAACCAGTAGCCCGGAATGTAAAAGTAGTACAGATTGGCTTAAGGCAAGGAAGGTTTTTTTAAAATGTATTAGCTGTAAAGCATGTACATTTGGTATAAATAAAACATCTTATATGACGGCCTTTGGCTCAAAACCCCAAATGATTAAACAACATTTAACTTGCAAAAGCGAATATGTAGTATACATCTTGGAATGTAGCTGCAATCTCAGATATGTTGGAAGCACAAAACTGCCGGGGCACCAAAGGATATTACAGCATATTAGGGCGATAACCAACAGTGACCCTAGCTACCCGGCAGCCCCTCACTTCAAGGAACACCATGGGGGAAAAACAAGAGATCTAAAATACTATCTGATAGACAGTGTCCCCATCCAAAGAAGAGGAGGTGACAGGAAGGGGATGCTGCGTCGTCTGGAAACACACTATATTTTACTATTGGACAGTAAACAGCCCAATGGGTTAAATATGGGTGAAGATTTATATACATATCTAGACTAGCAACCAGCACAAGAATAAATGGGTGCGGATACCAACATTGCCATACAATCTAAATATCAGTTTTAGAAGAATGAGCAAAAAGATTGATCAAAAGGAATAAGGTCAGGCCACATTCCCCAAAAATGTGTGTGTGTGAGGGGGGAAAATGGATTTATGTGTGTCTATGACGTCTCTAAAAATGGTTTATTTGCACAATTACAATTTTGAAATCTTATATAAATTATTATGAATTTTTAGTCGATGATGATATTAATTGATGAATTTTAGCAATGATTTCAATTGGTTATTTATATTGTCTATTGTATATAACTTTAGGATAAATGGATTTTTTTATTTTCATAGTTAGGACATGAATTGGTTTTTTAAAACATTTTTAAACACAAAGGATGTTTTTAACTAATTGTGGGAATCATGTCCTTGAACTAGGATAAAATTAATGACTTTTCCATTAGGCCTGCGTTCCTAGTTGCTGCGAAAAAGACCAGCTGACACTGAAATAAGACGATCAAATTGTCAGGGAAAGTACTAGATTATGATAATACCTATTAATCAGTACGATCATATACTGGTGAAGAAAACATGATAGTTTGTTACATATGCACTTTATTATTTATGCACTTTAGCACTTTTCACTTATAAGACACCAATATGGTGAATCATTGGGTTTTCCTTAGTAGAAGCACAGCACAGGAAAAGTTGAAAAAACACATGTACTTGGGAAATCAGTCAGTGATTTTATTCGTAGATAAAAATGGCAGTGGCGATGTGTACATACAAAAGATAAATATATGTTACACTGAGTGATGCTGATAATATGACTGAGCATTTAAGCAAAGTATTACAAAAAAGAAAAACTGTATTTTACAGGTATCACTAAATCTTTTTCCTTTTTGCAGCACAACCTGTTAATTGTATTTTACAATTATTTGCTGTCACTGTATTTTACAAATACTATCTACGTGTATATCACAGAAATTACATACTGTATTTAACATTTCATTTAAAAAAAATCAAATGGTTGATGTAACCCGAGAAAGAAAAACAGACCATAGAACATGTGAATATTTCTTTTATGTTTATTACTGCACTTGCACTTTAAAAGGGTGTGTACTTCACGACTATGTTGTCATATGATCAAGGCAGGGATCTGCCGAAACGCGTCGTGAGGGTTTTGGTGGCGTTCTAAGAAAATAAACTAAATAGCACCAAGTTGGGTCTGCCTCGTCTTCTTATGCGAATCCGGCTGGAATTTGTGGTTGGAGCGAGCGTTATTGGAAAATTACACTGGACAACTTTCCCCAGTGAAGTAGACCCCTTCCTCGCAAGTTTGGCCCCGTGAAAGAAGGAGAGTTTAAGGTACCTGACTTCCGGAGAAAGTGCTTTCTGGAAGGGTATCGGCTTAATAAACGAACCGGGAACGGACAATTCACGGAGCCCCCTGTCGCATTTGGAAATCAGGTCCAGCTGAGCAAACGGAAGGTGACACGCCGCACGGCAACCGAGTGCAGTTCGGAAGAGCTGAGGCGAGGAAGCTGAAGTGAGCGTGGAAATCCGACTGCGTTGGTTAAAGGACGAGTCCAAGACAAACGGCAGGTGAGGAAGAGTGCTGTGTCAAGTCCCGTAATGATTTAAAATCCATCAAATACAAGTCATTGTATACGTCATTGCGGACAACAGACACACAAGAAGTTTAAATAAATAAGCCACCATGTCCGCGACAACATTGAGGAACAGAGAAAGTGCGGCGGTAGATGTGTTCTCGGACGAGACACTGCAGCCGACAACCACCAGTAAGACGGCTGGTGCGAGTAACAGTACTATGGGAACAGGCTTACGGGACAAATACAAGGCATTAGAAAAACTCATTCGGAGGGAGACAGCCAAGTGGTGGGAGTCGAAATCGCTGAGAAGGTACCTGGATGTAGGTCGCATACCAAGGGGGCTGAGAATAATGATTGCCCCCAGCTACGACACACCAAACCCAAGGATAATGGCGGAATGGGCACAATGCAATTTGAACTCTTCCCGTACACTGGTTGAGCTGCTGGTTAAATACGCGGAGAGCGATAGAGAGGAGCTGTTGCCCCAAATAGAAAACCTAAGGAATGAGATACAAGCCATGAGTGACCCACAAGAGCAAAAAAACAAATTAAATGACGAAATGGAACAAAAATTGGAAAAGGAAGAAGAGAAAATAAAAGCACGAAAAACATATAAGTTCAGGCGGGACAAACAAGATTACGAAAATGGCAACATTTTTACTTTTGCAAGGAAGTTTGACACAATGCGAAAGGCAGCTGCAAAGAAGAACCAACAAGGTGTTAATGAATCACCTGCGCCAGCAGAGGACTCTGAGCCTGAAACTTCCTCCCTGTCGGGAGCTAGCGCAACAACGGAGAACGGCTCGGATTCTGAAGGTGGCCAAGGAATTGACAATGCAGCAAAACTAACTATGGCCGAGGAACTAGAGTATGTGAGGCAGAGTCGGCGGGACACCCTTCGTTCAAGTACTGTGCAGTTGGAAAAAAACGGCGCACAAAGAGGAGGAGGGCGAGGAGGACCGCAAACAAACAGCGCGACAAAAAGAGGAGGCAGGTCGTGGACAAACAAGAAAACCAAGTAAGTGAAACAACAACCCCCCAACGTAATGCAAATACAATTATAAATTTGGTCCAAATTGATCTAACAGCAGCTGAGACTCAACTCCTATCTCTAGGCCTATCCTATTGCCCAGAGTCGAACTTTCATTACACCAGAACCAGGGCCGATGTGTATCAATACATAAGAAAATTTAAACTGCGCAAATATCACAAACAGTTAAATGTAAAAACTAAACCAAACGTGGCATCTGCTAGTATAACTGCCATGCCAAACTTAGCTGCGGGTGACTATGAACTGTTAACGGATTTACAATCAATTGTTAACTTGCCATCGAGCTCTAAAACTACCAGTCCTTCTCAGGGGATGCAGGGTAGCCAGCGGGGGTTTCCGTACTTAAGCACCCAAGATACTGACAGCATTGGAAATAAAAAACCTGACACCCCGTTTAAAAGGAAATCGAAGTTTGTGCCTATAATGGCTAAAGACGCCATCGATGTGTTTAATGATGTCATAGTATCGCAAATAAAAAAACTGAACATTAAAACACAAAGCACTAAAAGGAGACTAACTACTCAAGAGAGGAGCTACGGGACACTAATGGAAAAATTGAAAAAACAAAATAACATCGTAATAAGGAACTCCGACAAGGGGGGGAATATTGTTTTGTGGCCCCTCAATGACTATCTAACCGAGGCAGAAAGACAACTTAACGATGTTCAGTGTTACCATCATAGCACGCCCCTCGGTATAAACAGATGCAAGATGAACTATGCAGCAGATTACTGGCCTGGAAGAGCAAGGGACTCCTAAGTTTAGAAGAATTTAAATTTCTGAAAAAGGAGTTCACCCTCACCACCCTAACAAAAAAGAAATACGAACTAAACAGAATTCTCAGTGAAAGGGCGGGAAACTGGATAAACAAATTCACACCCCCCACCTATCCCTAAACCCTAAAAATACCAGTGTACCACAAAACCCAAACCTAGCCCTGAAGCCTATAAATACCCCTGTACCTCAAAACCCAAACCTACCCCTGAACCCTAAAAATACCCCTGTACCCCAAAACCCAAACCTAGCCCTGAACCCTAAAAATACCACTGTACCCCAAAACCCAAACCTGCCCCTGAACCCTAAAATACCCCTGTACCCCAAATCCCAAACCTAGCCCTGTACCCTTAAAATACCCCTGTACCCCAAACCTACCCCTGAACCCTAAAAATACCCCTGTACCCCAAAACCCAAACCTAGCCCTGAACCCTAAAAATAACCCTGTACCCCAAAACCCAAACCTACCCCTGAACCCTAAAATACCCCGGTACCCCAAAACCCAAACCTAGCCCTGAACCCTTAAAATACCCCTGTACCCCAAAACCCAAACCTACCCCTGAACCCTAAAATACCCCTGTACCCCAAAACCCAAACCTAGCCCTGTACCCTTAAAATACCCCTGTACCCCAAACCTACCCCTGAACCCTAAAAATACCCCTGTACCCCAAAACCCAAACCTAGCCCTGAACCCTAAAAATAACCCTGTACCCCAAAACCCAAACCTACCCCTGAACCCTAAAATACCCCGGTACCCCAAAACCCAAACCTAGCCCTGAACCCTTAAAATACCCCTGTACCCCAAAACCCAAACCTACCCCTGAACCCTAGAAATACCCCTGTACCCCAAAACCCAAACCTAGCCCTGAACCCTAAAAATAACCCTGTACCCCAAAACCCAAACCTACCCCAAAAACCTAAAATACACCTGTACCCCAAAACCCAAACCTAGCCCGAGCCCTAAAAATACCCCTGTACCCCAAAACCCCAACCTAGCCCTGAACCCTTAAAATACCCCAGTACCCCAAACCCCAAACCTACCCCTGAACCCTAAAAATACCTCTATACCCCAAAACCCAAACCTAGCCCTAAACCCTAAAAATACCCCTGTACCCCAAAACCCATACGTATCCCTAAACCCTAAAACTACCCCTGTACCCCATAACCCAAAACTATATCTGAACCCTTAAAATTCCCAAACACCCCAAAACATATACCTCAGTACCCCAAAACATATACCCCTATACCCATACTTACCTTATCCAAACATTAAAAAAAAACATGCTTTTACAATTCATGCTTTTACAACGAATTTCGTTGTAAATGTATGCGTGGTAAAAGCATATAAAATGTAATGCCATGCGTTATAATGGCATTGCGGAGTCATGGTACTTTCGTAATGAAGGTATGCGGAGTGATGGTATGCGGAAAGAAAGTTGTGGAATAATGGGCGTTTACCCTCCCCGGTAAGTACATTGGTGGCACGGCGCCCCACATCTCCAGCAACATACTCATATTTTTTCACCACCCATTTGAAAAATGCACAGGTCTCTCTCATTGATGGCCAGCACCAACATACACTTTTAGACACACCTCCCGCCACAAGTTCTAGAATTGCGAACTTTAGAGCTGGGGAGCTACGTTCGAATCTCGGCATCAGCTCAACATCCTGTGATTCCAGGCAAATCGCTTTGTCTCCCCGTGCCTACCACAAATGAATGTGTTCTTCTGTAATGTAAATTGTGCTCATGCCATGTTGTCGAGTTCGCGCTATATAATATTGCAAGGAAAAATAAAGTAGGGAAACTCGAGTTCACACACTACTGAACGCGCACTCTTAAGTGCATCAGCAGTGCACTGTGAATCGGAGCGTTTCACAGGCCTGTCTCAGATAAGAAATGCTATCAAAACGTAATCCTACAAAACAATATACTACTGGCCGGCAGCAATTTATACCCGGTCAACGTCGGGAGGGGCTGCTAGTGTGGTTAAGTCGAGGACTTTCATCTTTGTTACTAACCACTGTATCTTTTGGGGTCAATAATGATTCACGTGTCCGTTCCCCAGTTTTTACAAAGGCTCTGGAGAGGGTAGTTTTGGAGTACCCGCTATCACTTAATCTAGCCATCATCTCTTTTGCATATCTGTCATAATCCGGTTGGGAGCTGCAAATGCGTTTTAGTCTTAGCAGCTCTCCTAAATATATTTAAATATATATGCACACATTCTCAAACCTTCTTTCTCTCTCTATCATATATATGTAATGTAAATGTAATGTAAAATGTAATGCGTACTCAATATTATAAATTGTTAAATCTCAGGAATGGGTGACCTTGTCCACTGGGAGATAAGGCAACAGCAGTTAGAACGCAGGCGCTATGGTAATGCATCAGCACACTTAAGCAAAAGCAGTATATTTCCCTAAACAACCCCGCGCGCCCATTAGAGAAAATACTAGACGTGATTACAAACGCGCACCTATTGACAAAGTGAATCGTGTGTGTTTATAAACGCGCTCGTAATATCCCCATAGCATTCCCCACGGCACCCGCTCAGATACGCGCCCATTAACGTAAATACTAGGCGTGATTACAAACGCGCGCCTATTGACAAAGTGAATCGTGTGTCTTTATAAACGCGCTCGTAATATCCCCATAGCATTCCCTACTGCACCCGCTCAGATACGCGCCAAACAATATATGCTTAGCATAGCAGGCCCAAAACATCTTAAATAAGGATAAATAATGCAAATGTCCTTGCGTGCGTAAAAACCACGGAATAGGCAACAAGATGTGTTTACTAAACTCACCAGCGCCGAGGGAGATTTAAAACGCGATTTGACGCGCGAAGGTCTGTCGGTCTAAGTATAGCGAGGCACATACACAGCGAGGCACAGGCACGGCATGAATGAGGAAATCACTGGGCTCATGTTGCGGGAGGGTTTCTATAGAAACGAAACCACGCATGGGGGCGGATGATGTAATCAATTAACTGTGAAAGTGAAAATAACTCCTCTATGTCAGTCTAATTAGGACGACGCCCCATATCACCATGGGAACTGGGTTAGACACGAGTGTGAAATGTGAAAAACAAGCTAAAATGTGCATGGAAAGAGGAGTTAAACGTGCATGATGTAATGCAATGACTAAGGGGTATAAATACAATCACAGTCTGTCATGATGTTGTGAACAAGGCGGGTGCTTACCGCCGAAACGCGTCAAGCAGCCTAAATAAGAGAATAAACTTATTTGGAATCAACTATTTTCACGGAGTCAGTGCCTTACTTGGATGAGAAAGTTTGGAGTGTTCCAGATAAATAGAAATCTCCTGTCCTGGAGATTCAACACTGACCCTCCTCGATCTGGTGCGCTGTGGAAGACAAGGACGAATTCTTGGGTATTCTTTCAGAAGAGAGACACGCAGCGCCCCCCTTGACCAGTAATTGGAGACTGTAAATCACCAAGAGAGTCTGGAAAACACCACGGAGAACCTGACTGGAATCTACGATTTCCGGAAGGCGATTGGGATTGCCAGGTAAGGCCAGTATGTGTGTGAGAGTACAAGACCCAAGGGTGTTTTTGCACAAACCAAGGTATTTAAGGGAGAGGTAGCCTAAGTGCGGAGTGCGCACGAGTAAGGCAGTGAAATATTCCAAAAAACTTTAATTCCTAAAGAAACACACAATGGCTGTGGAATGGGAGAGAGAACGGGAAGAGGCGGCACGGAACATCTTCCAAGACACTGATACAGGTGAAGACAACACTCCTAACATGTCAGCCCCCAAAGACAAAGGAGGGAACAGAGATGAAACCAAAAACCTACTGACAGAACTGGAGAAACTAAGGAAAAAAGAGGTGGCAAAATGGTGGGAGGTGAAATCATTAAGCAGATACATCGAAGTTGGCCGAGTACCAAGAGGGCTAAGAATACTGGTAGCCCCAACGTATGAAAATCCAGACCCAGCCATGCTCCAAGACTGGACGGATAACAGCGCACTAGCATCAACCAACATGTTAAAAATCTTGACCAAATATGCAGCAAGCGATAGAGAAAAACTTATCGCCCGAATTGAGGAAATCATAAAAGAATTAGACACCAAAGAAAACAAGGAAGAAATAGCCACAAGTTTGGAAGAAATTAAAGGGAGAGTCCTAAAACATGAGGAAGAAATAAAAGAAAGAAAAGCCATAACATTTCAAAGGGACCGGAAAGACTACATGACTGGAAGAATATATACATTCGCAAGAAAATATGACCAAGTACGCAGTCAACCGTTGCCCAAAAACATGACCAGTACTGGGACTCTAGGAGAACAAAGTGAACCAGATTTGAGCACTGATTATGAATCAGAGAATGAAATAAATAACCCGCTGGGAGCCACTGGACCAATACCCACCCCAGCACAGGAGTTGGCTTTTTTACGGGTACAACGCCTCACAACGTTGAGACCAAGAAGACCCTATCAACAAAGGAGCAATTCAACGTCAAGACAGGACTCCCAACAAAAACAAAAAGCCGCCGCCGGAAAGACAGACGGTGGGGAAAAAGACAAAGAAAAAACGAAAACGACAGCAACAGCAAAGAAACAATACAAAAAGAAATCTCAGCGATAATGACAGAAAACACAACAAGTAAAGATAACACAGTAATTAATCTTTCCAACATGGATCTATCGCAAAGAGAAATAGAGATTTTATCCTTGGGTCTGACGTTTTGTGCACACACTAATTTTGACTATGCCCAAACCAGAATTGATTTCTTTCAATATATGCGGAAGTTGAAACTCCAGAAACATTTTGCAAACACTCTTAACCAAAAAGACGTAATTGAAATGAACATCCAAACCAGTCAAGGACTCAGTGTGGCAAACATGAATGTGTTAAGAGATATGATTGACATTGAACAAGACAACACAAGCGACTTGGTGTCATCTGGAATGGCTGCAGAAATGACAGACATAAACATTTACAAAACAGAAAAAACCAACTTTAAGCCGAAATCTGTATTTATGCCAATAATGCCGAAGGATGGGCTTGATCTGTTCACAGAGTATGTAATTAAAGATTTGAAGGAATTGTCTACAAAAAGCTCGGAAGAGTTCTATAAAAAACATCAGAACAGAAATGGGCCGTATGAGAAACTAATGGAAAAAATAAAAATGAGATCAGACATTGTTATCAGGTGGTCTGATAAAGGGGGAAACATTGTGCTATGGCCATTACAAATGTACAACGATGAAGCAATGGCGCAATTGCAAGACCAGGATTGTTACACCAGAATAACTCCGACGCAGTTGGTGAGTGTACAAGAGAAATATACAAATGAACTATATAAATGGAAAGGCACAGGACTGTTGAGCAAGGAAGAATTTGAATACTTAAAAACAGACTACCCAATATGCCCCCAACTGTACCTCATCCCCAAGATTCATAAAAATGAGACAACACCACCGGGAAGACCGATAATTTCGGCCATTGGTAGCCTGTTTGAGAGAACCAGCATTTTTATTGATCATTTTCTACAACCCTATGTGAAAGCCCTGCCGGCATACATAAAAGACGCAAGTGATTTTTTACGTAAAGTGTATGATGTACAATGGGAAGATGATTTTGTGTTTATGACCCTGGATGTACAATCCTTATACACCAGCATCAGACACCACGACGGACTAAGGGCAGTGAAACACTTCCTAGGGCAGAGACCGATCGAACTATATAATCACACTAAGATGTTGTTGGAAATGACGGAGTGGTGTCTGACTAATAATAACTTTATCTTCAATAGACTCCACTACAGGCAAATACAGGGATCGGCCATGGGTACTTGTTTCTCCCCCAGCTATGCGAACCTACACATGGGCTGGTGGGAGGAACAGATACTCATGGCTAAACACCAAACCATTCTGTCTAAAAATGTGATAATGTATAGGCGGTACATAGATGACATTTTCATACTGTGGAAAGGCCCTAAAGAAGACGCAGAACTATTTGCTGCAGAGCTAAATGAAAATGCACTTAATCTGCGATTCACCTGCACCACAAACTCCACCTCAATTCAGTTCCTAGACATAGAACTATATGTGGATCAGGGTAGAATACAAACGAGAACATATCGGAAGCCCACAGCTGGAAACTCGGTGCTACACGCACAAAGTTTTCATCCTCACAACCTTAAGGAATCAATTCCCTACGCAGAATGCTTAAGGATGACTAGAAATTGCAGTACTAAGACTGGATTAGATGAGGCAAAACAAAACCTGTTCACAAGACTAAGAAAGAGAGGATACAGCCAAAAAACATGTAGCAGAGCAGACATAAAGTGTAGCAAAACTAACAGAAAAAAATCTCCTCTTTGCTAAAAATCAAGAAAACCCTGAGAAAACTCCCAAACCAGAGCCCCCTAGATTGATAACAGGATTTAACACCTACCATAACCAGGTCAGAAAAATATTGACCAAACACTGGCCGCTAGTAAGGAGGGACCCCGTAATTGGAGAATTATGTGGCAATAGACCTATGATAGCGTTTAGGAAGGCTAGATCCATGAGGGAGCACCTAGTCTGCAATGCACCGGCCATTAAAAAACCGGATGATTGGCTGTCAAAAATCAAAGGGTTCAGCAAATGTACAAAATGCAAAGCCTGTAAGCATGGGATAAATATCACAAAAGTAGAAATACCCTTTAGGAAGAGGCCGTACAAGATCAGAGGCAAATACAATTGCAAGACGGACCATGCGGTGTATGTTCTAAACTGCATCTGTAGCAAAAGGTATGTTGGTAGCACCATCCACCCTGTACATATTAGAGTCCTCCAACACCTCCGCGCTGTGAACAATGACGACCCAGCATACCCTGTGGCCAGGCACATAAACACAACCCATGCAGGGGACATAGGAGTATTAACATACTTCGTCATTGACAATGTGCCTAAAAACCCCAGAGGAGGCAACCGCCTGCAGAGTTTGAGAAGACTAGAATTGCGGTATATTATAATGCTCAATTCTAAGATACCGAATGGTCTTAACTCTGATGAAGCACTCAGTGTCCACCTTTAACTATGATAGCATGGTTCTAGATGACAACGCCCGGAATCCCGTAAGAGAAAACCTCCCCTCTCCCGTCCAGTTAACATCTTTTGTTCAGTTTTAAAATCAAATATCACTGTATATACTAGCACAATCATGACCCCTAGAGCAGTTTTAGCCTGCCATAGCAGCATCTTAGATAATCACTACACGCACAGATGTGTCAACACATTGGGAATTTCTGCAAATATTGTACATTGGTTATCGGAATAGAAATGCATGTATGTAATAATAATGGGATCATTAACTGTTGACATATTGTATTGCTAGATATGCTAATACCCGTTAGCGCAAGGCATTGAATAACGCCTAGAATCTTGTCCACTAGGAAATGATGGAAAAATGTAATGCGTACTCAATATTATAAATTGTTAAATCTCAGGAATGGGTGACCTTGTCCACTGGGAGATAAGGCAACAGCAGTTAGAACGCAGGCGCTATGGTAATGCATCAGCACACTTAAGCAAAAGCAGTATATTTCCCTAAACAACCCCGCGCGCCCATTAGAGAAAATACTAGACGTGATTACATACGCGCGCCTATTGACAAAAAGAATCGTGTGTGTTTATAAACGCGCTCGTAATATCCCCATAGCATTCCCCACGGCACCCGCTCAGATACGCGCCCATTAACGTAAATACTAGGCGTGATTACAAACGCGCGCCTATTGACAAAGTGAATCGTGTGTCTTTATAAACGCGCTCGTAATATCCCCATAGCATTCCCTACTGCACCCGCTCAGATACGCGCCAAACAATATATGCCTAGCATAGCAGGCCCAAAACATCTTAAATAAGGATAAATAATGCAAATGTCCTTGCGTGCGTAAAAACCACGGAATAGGCAACAAGATGTGTTTACTAAACTCACCAGCGCCGAGGGAGATTTAAAACGCGATTTGACGCGCGAAGGTCTGTCGGTCTAAGTATAGCGAGGCACATACACAGCGAGGCACAGGCACGGCATGAATGAGGAAATCACTGGGCTCATGTTGCGGGAGGGTTTCTATAGAAACGAAACCACGCATGGGGGCGGATGATGTAATCAATTAACTGTGAAAGTGAAAATAACTCCTCTATGTCAGTCTAATTAGGACGACGCCCCATATCACCATGGGAACTGGGTTAGACACGAGTGTGAAATGTGAAAAACAAGCTAAAATGTGCATGGAAAGAGGAGTTAAACGTGCATGATGTAATGCAATGACTAAGGGGTATAAATACAATCACAGTCTGTCATGATGTTGTGAACAAGGCGGGTGCTTACCGCCGAAACGCGTCAAGCAGCCTAAATAAGAGAATAAACTTATTTGGAATCAACTATTTTCACGGAGTCAGTGCCTTACTTGGATGAGAAAGTTTGGAGTGTTCCAGATATATATATATATATATATATATATATAT
>NW_028244689.1:0-16860 GCF_964263255.1 Lissotriton vulgaris
CGGGTCAAGTTGAGGTCCGTCCGCCGCTGATCCGCAGGGTGTGGAGGGCCATTTGGTGGTGGTGTCTGCAAGACACCGTCAGCCAAATTAGGATGTGCATCGTCACATGCTTTTCCACAGCGGCTTTTCCGCCGTGGAAAAGCATGTGGTCTTTGGTGTTTGGAGGCCCGTTGCGGGCCCCCAGGGTGTCGGGGTGGGGGGTGCACATGGGGGGTACCTATGGTACCCCCCAGCATTTACATGCACAAAGCAGCAGGCACCGCGCGGTGCCTGCCGCTTTGTGCATATAAATGTTAAACATGCATTTTTAACCTTGCGGCGGCTGCTGCTTCAAGCAGCACCCGCCACAAGGTTAAAGATACAGGATGTGACCGCCAGGGTGGCGGTCACATCCTAATTGCACCGGAGGGACCGCCGCTGCCCCTGCGGACGGTCCCTCCACCTCGGGGTGGCGGACGGACGCAGGTCCGTCCGCCATCCTAATGAGGCCCTTTGTTAGAATTGTGGGTGAACCAATGTAAATAATATTTATTTTTAACAATTTCAATATACTGTGCTGAGTACACGAGAATTGCTCATGAACGTTTATAGATCATTTGAATTGACAATGTCAAAGTGTTTATTTTATTTGTCATTACCAAAATATCGATATATTTGGGGTGAGTTTTGAATTTAAACGCTATAAAATCTGTGATTGTGCGCATGGGTTTCCACTGCACGATCTTGTTCCGGTCTACTTTACACACACACTATTATCACAACTCAGGCCACAATGTGGTGATGACACAGAACGTATTACCAATTAATACAATGTAGCAATTTCTTTCTCTATACTTCTCTAAGCCCTGAGGAAGTTGCGGGATAACTCTACCATCAATGCGATGAAACACTTGTTGGCTAAGTCTAAGGCTAAGAAATCTGAAACCTTTGGTCATGAAATATCAAACTTGAACAGAAGAACAATAAAAAAAACAAAAGATAAAGAAAACTACAATTCACATCTTGTATAATATGAATTTGAACTCATCGGCGTGTGCTGGGGGATCATATATAAACTCTTTCAACAGTATCCAGTTTCTCTCTTTCAGAAACTTTAAGCTACTGCCCTTGAGAAGTGACTCACCTTTAAACCAGTCACAGACATTTTGAACTCCAGAAACATGAAATACTAATGAGCCCACCTGTTCCGCATTGCCTTCATCTGGAAGGGTTGCACACACCTCACAACCTTCCTCCAGGAAGCTAAACAAATCCTAAATCTACCTGCTGACAGCCGGGGGACACCCCCTCTGGGACTTGGACTACACCCCACAACATCATACATCTCCTTCTCATAAAGAAGCGCTTAGAACAAAACGATTATTTGCAGGCAGATAGACATCATGGAACCCTTTTAGACCTTGGCCCGGTCTCGATGGCTCTCTGCTGGGAAGAAGGATGGAAATCACAATGCAAGACATGGCATCTTAACGAATTCCTCCTCCGAGGCCCAATGGTGATGAATATGTTCCGGGAGACACTCACTAACTACTTGACCCACTTTGACATGGGCCGTTGACAAGTGCACTGGTCTGGGACACCCCCAAGGAAGTTGTTGGAGGGCACTTCATCCAAGAGGTGGCCAGGCTCAAGCAAATGCAAACTTAACTTGGTCCCAAAAATCCTCAGAATTTATGACCATTGAATTGCAATATTAATGATCCCCTTCTGACAAAACTCTGGCAGAGGGTCAACTATGTACACTAGAGCTTGATAGATCTAACTATATACTTGTCTGTATGGGAGCATGCTTCCAAAAGTGGGGCAACACGTCTGTTATGCTGTTGGTACACAAACTCCGGGCCTGCAAAGCCCACAGGCATATTGGGGAAATCAGGGCAGATGAAGTCACCTGCACATAGACAGAAGGTAAAGTCCAAGCTTTTTGGTCCTTTCACCAGTCCCTTTACATGGCAAACCCAACTTTTGTGGAGCATTGAGAGGTGTTTCTAACTTCCATCAGCCTGCTCCAACTTTCAGCAGACACAGTCACAGAAGCTGATGCCCCTATTTTGGCAGCCAAAGTTCTAAGAGCCATCAACTAACTCAAATCCTCCAAAGTCCTAGAACCAGACAGATTTACTTCATTCTTCTGAAAAGTGACTTGCTCGTCAGTTCCTTCCTGTCCTTACTGCTCTCTGTAACACCTTTACAGGACAGCAGGGAGCATCAGCTTGCATGACAGAAGCATTCATTGCATTAATATAAGATGCTCTGTCCATCTTATTGCCCGATCGCCTTACTGAATGTCAACTTCAAATTCTCTGTGAAACTCCCAGCAAATCTACTCGATAACACAGATGCCTTAGCTGATCTTCAATGACCAGGCAGGCTTTGTAATAAATCAAAGCACTAGTGAGAAAACTAAACTTGCCCTCCGCCTTTTTAATATATCTATGTAGAAAGAGAGGGTGGCTGTTCTCCTGTCATTGGATGCCAAAAAGGCATTTTACAGGGTCAATTGGGGATTGATCTTTGAGGTGCTCAGGTGTTTCGGCCTGGGTGACAAGATTAGAGGGGGTAATTCACACTTTACTTCTACCCCTACATGAACCTCAGGGTCAATGGCCACTCCCCATCTCCTATCCTGATAAGCAGGGGCACACAACAAGCATGCCCCTTATCCTCTTGTCTGTTTGACCTTTTTTTGGAGCCCCTCCTCCAGAGCATCAGAAACAACCCACAGATTTATGGCATCTCATTTTACAAGAATTCTTTGAAGGTGTCTTCCATTGCCAATAACATCATGCTCACTTTCACAGAGACTTGGCACTCGCTCCAACCTCTGATTCCTCTCCTAGAGGAGTTTCAAGCAGGAATTACAGGTCTATGGATCAAAATACCGAAATCGGAGGGTCTGATTTTCATAGGCAGGAACCATCTAGCAGAATCCTTAACCATGATGATGCCGTTCCTTTGGATGGCAAACTCTATCAGATACCTAGGCAGCCACTTGACACCCAACGTCCCCCTGTGCTAAGCTCTACTTTGAACCTCTCTTATGTGAGCTTGAAGCATTACTTTTGCCCTTAAGAAACTACTCACTATCGTGGGTGGCCCTTAAAATGACCTTACTACCACTCATCTTGTTCCTACTTCAAGCTATGTGGTTATCCCTCTCCATGGAGGGTACCACCCATCTCCAAGCCGCTTGTATGTTCTACATTTGAGAAGTGAAATGCCCCAGACTGGTCGTTCAGGCTTGCAGTCGGATCCCCCGGGAGAAGGTCT
Organism: Lissotriton vulgaris; assembly: GCF_964263255.1. Taxonomy (NCBI): domain Eukaryota; kingdom Metazoa; phylum Chordata; class Amphibia; order Caudata; family Salamandridae; genus Lissotriton; species Lissotriton vulgaris. The sequence goes on from NW_028244689.1 coordinate 3,271, forward strand.
GGAAGTGCTGTACCTACTTCACTACTACCAGGCATTCCAACTACTCTATATGATCAAATGACTCAAAGGGGAAACCGATAAACCCTGGTGCTTCATAGACCTCACAATGTTACAACTGGACCACTGGGCGAGGTCTTGTGGGTTTCCAAAACCATGAGAGGCAGACTTCTGTGGGTCTACTCGGTCACTAGACTCACTTTAGCAGTCTGGTACTTGGTCGCCATCATATAGGGGATCACCTCCTTTCCCTCCCCACCTGCTCTGTCCCACACATCACTGAGTTTACTCCGGGACTGGTGAAGTGACCCTTTCAGACCTGGAGAGAAAAGGTTTGCTTTTGTCTTTGAGATTTCTTCACTGAGAATCAAGCAAAACATTTGAGGAGCTCAAACTCGACTACGGCATCCCTGAGATTGAACGCTTTCCCTACCTCCAGATTCTCCATTGGGTCTCACACGGCAGCATCAAAATGCAGGCGATGAAAGCACTTAACCTATCTGAAAAGTTCCTCCAGTGACTCATTTCCATCAAACATTTGGTTACCAATATCTATAGCCTCCTTAAGACTCAGACTGTGGTAACCAAGCATTGTTCATATTGTGCTGGTAGGAAAACCTACAGATTACTTAAGAGACTAAACCATGGCAGTCAGTGTTTAACCTCACTACTAACTTTGCCTGATACTCCCAGGACAGGGGGATCCTTTATAAATGTTTGCATTGTTGACACTTCATTCCACATCATCTGCATGCAATCAACATCGCCCACTCGGAGGCATGTTGGCATGGATGTGGTGTAGTGGACACCTGAATACATATCTTGTGGTCATGTCCCCTCCTGGAGGATTTTTGGAATGCCATCCTCTTGAAGATCTCCCAGATTCAGGGTCAAGACCTAGATAAACTCCCCAAATTCGACATTCAGCGCAGACATGCAGCCATTCCACAGTAGGCAAATTAATATCCCACTATTTCTTAGCCACCAAACTCTCAATCCTTGTTCTTTGGGGAAAACCCACTAACCCCAAATACAGACTTTGGCTCCTCAAGCTGTGGCACCTGCTAGGCCATGAAAAAATCACCTATGAATAAACTGCATCTCTTTCATAAACTATGGGGACCAGTTCTTTCTTACCTGAACTCCAACATTTGGGGCAAGGCATGCCCACAGAGGTTCTGTGCGTTGGGCCTATTTGATGCCACGCTATTGCATGCTTTGGCACAGTTCATAACTTCGATGCTGGGATGTAGGACACACAATTGTAGTATGTGACTGATCTGTTGTGAGGACGGGAGTGGGTTGTAAGGTAACAGATATTCTTGTTGAAATGTTTTGCTCTTCAATGTACTACTTGTGTGCCTATTACATGCAAAAATTCAACAAAAATCATGCAAACATAAAAAACAATTATAAAATAACAAAATCTGTCTTAGCTCAATTCTTACGATTTCTATGTAGGTTGACTGCCTAAGTTACAAATGACTTTGTTAAACCGGACTTTCCATGGAATCAATATATATCTCAAACTCTGGGAACCATACCTGAGACCGATATGTAGGTAGAAGAATGATTCTTAGTTGTGTGTGCTCTGGTTATAGGCCTTAAGGAATAGTCACCAACGTTGTTGATTAATCCCAAACGTCCACTAGTTACTAAATAAACCAAGCATTTTTGCTCTTCAGTACTGGTCAAGTTTCTATTGAAAATGCTACCTAAATATCTATAGTCATTTATCATGTTCACAAACAGACTTCTGGCTGTCCGACAGTATTTAAAGCATCATTTTTCAAACTCATAATTTGGCTTTTAGTAACCTTTATATCTAACATGTTCTCATTAGCATGTATCTTCAACAATATCAACAGTGCTGTCAGATAGCTTTAGACCATCTGTGAAATAAAGTGTAATCATACTTTTTGAGTCAACGAAGCACAGTTGGTAAGTGCAGCAATAGTGTTTATTGCGCTAGCCGACACGTGTTTCATTGGAGTGAAATGCACTCCAAATCTTGAGGGCTCATTTCTGTAATCTGTCTCGTCACATTTAAGCTGTCATAATTTACGTTCTTTGATTTCTCTTTGATGTATGGCTAGCATGTCCTTAAGAATGGCATTGTTTTTCTCAGTAGCTTCCGGCAAGTTGAGATCTTTAATCTCACTCTCCAGAATACTAATCTCTGTTTGTAGTTTAGATACCTTCCTGTCAGAGCTCTCGATAAGGATGTCCATCAGTGTGAAGGAATTGGTGTTTAATGAGTCCTCCCATTTGCTGAGGAGGTCCTCGTCTAGTTTGTCATAGGTGGGTAAAATGTCAGCCCTCCTCACCACTACCCAATCACCACATTTCACATCCAAATTCGTCACAACCTTCTGATTGTCATTATTAAGTTTGTTATGCCACTGACATTCGGACACCTTCAACCTTATTTCCTCACGATCGACCCACACACGATTCTTCCCTTGGAGCCCCATTGGAGATTCCATATTTGAAGGCTCCCTACCCTTCAGTGCTATAAATGGAGAAACACCCATAACCGAATGGAGAGTCACCCTATGGGCCCACACCATCTTCTGTAATTCCTCCTTCCATGACAAACCATTCGCCAAAGACTCTTCTATATTCTCCAAAATAACACTATTCACTCTCTCTACAAGTCTGTTGGCCTGTGGCCGGAACAAAGCGACCCTGTGGTGTCTGATCCCAAGTCTTGCAGGAAAATCTGTCATTTCTGAGGAAGCTAACTAGACTCCATTATCAGTAAGCAGTACTCTAGGCACCCCTTCTTCGAAAAAGACTTCCTTCAGAAATTTCACAACATTGCCAGTGGTGATCTGTCCCATGGATCTACAGCTAACACATTTGCAGTGATTGTCCCAAAAAACCCATAGCCAGTTTTTCCCATGGTCGAGCTGGTAGCTCCATACAACCCAAAGGAGGTTGTCTAACTACTTTAACCATATCGCTGTTGCTACAAGCATGGCAATCCCAAACCACATTCTCCACAGCCCTATCCATGCCTGGCCACCCAGAAAATTGTCTTAACCTCTTTGTCAAACTTCTTCCCAAATGCCCTTCATGAACAATCTTTATCAACCTCGCTCTCAGCAGACCGGGGGGAACGATGCGATCTCTACTCAATATCTTATGACCTTGAATGCTGTGTTCCTTCTTCATCATTAAAGAAGGTTTTACCTCCTCCTCTATCTGCCCAAGAACTTTCAGCCACCAACAATATGTTTAACCAGCCCCTCATACTCTTTCTCATTCTTAGTAACTTCCTTCAATTCTTCTTGTCCAATTGCAAACTCACCATCAACACAAACTACCTGATCTTCCATTGTCTGCATACAGGAAGTGTCCTCCACAGCCATTCTTGACAAGCAGTCTGCAATCACAATCCTTTTACCACTGACAAATTCCGCAACAAATTTGTAATCTTTCACAGACAACAGCCACCTCGAAATGCAAGGTGTCACACTCCCTTCCAAACCTCGACCCCATTTAAAAATATGAACAAGGGGTTTGTGGTCAGTTTTCAACACAAACAGCAAATCCTCAAATAATATCTAAAATGGGTCATTCCCCAACAACAAGCTAGGGCTTCTTTCTCTATGGCAGAGTAAGATTGTTCTGCGCCTTGCAGCCGTCGTGATACAAATCCAATAATTTTTTCACCCTCTTCAGTCACTTGCATAAAACCACCCTGAGCCCTACATTACTTTTTTTAAAATTATTATTTATTTATTTCCAATATGTGTCAAGATGCATACATCTCTTGTAGGTTTACAGCTGTTATGCAGTATATTGTCAATATTTTCAACCCTTAAACTTCCCCTCCCGCATAATCCCTTCCAGTCCCCCCCTACCCCAACATCTCCCCAACATTTCAACAATGCATGGTGTCATCGTGAGTCAAACATAGGTCAAAAATATACACAGTGAAAGTATTCCGGCATGGACAGTCTATCATGTTGCAGTCTATAAAGCGCAAGACTCGTAAAATGGGCAGGGCCAAGGACATCAAGCATTACAAGGAGCCTCGAAGCATCTGCAGCAAATCAGCTTCCAAGCCATTTCCCTTTCCATCCTCCTCCCAAGCACTACATTACTTGCATCAGTGATCACAATAGTTTTTCTGTTGGATTCAAGATGGCCCAATGACAAGGTATCAGCAAGAGATTGTTTCACACTTACAAAGGCATCCTCGCACACAGGACCCCATTCAAACCCACTTCCTTTTTTTAGGAGTACTCTTAAAGGCTCCACTACATCTGAAAACTTTGGTACAAATTTCGAACAGTATTCTGCAACCTCTAAAAAAGATTTCAATTACTCTCTGTTGGTGGGATGGGGAGCATCCACTATCGCCTTTACAATGCTTTTCTTACGTCTCATACCATCAATCAATATCTGATGTCCAAAATAGTCAACTTGTTGCAACCTCAACTGGCACTTTTTCTTCTTAATGGTCAACCCATGGCTTGCTTTCTTTTAAAAACGTCCTCCATCAGCACATCATGATCTTCAAATGACTTTCCCACCACTATAATGTCATCCTAGAAGCATGGCACCATTTACATTCCTTCAAAAATGTTTTGCATTATCCCTTGGAAAACAGCAGAAACCAAAGTCAATCAGAATGGTATTCTGTAGTATCGAAATGCTCCCAGCTGCGTAACAAAAGAAGTTAACAGCCCAAGTCAGGATGTAGGTTTATTTGGTGATATACTCATGACATATCTAAAACACTAAACACACTCCCACCCTCCATCATGCTAAACATTTCACTAATGTTCGGTAAGGGTTGTTTGTCCACCCGTATATTTTTGTTGAGATCCCTCAAGTCAATACATAAACGGATCGTATTTCCATCCTTAGGAGTGACCACAATGGGAGACAACCATTCTTATACTTCAGTCGGCTCAAAGATGTTTGCCTTCAATAGCTTGTTTAACTCTTGGTGGAGTGACTCGCTCATCATATATGGTATGTGTTGTATCTTAGCAATGATGTCATGTTCTTTGGTCACTGTGCTCACTGGATTCCAGAGTGTGGAATCCAGGGAGAAGTCCAGAGATGCACAGTTACTGAGGAGGTTGGTCCTTGAATGCCTCTGGCGTTGTTGACTGAATAAACTACTTTTTCTACTCTCAACCACTGTACTCCTAGTCATTTCAGTATGGTCTTTACCTTGTGCACAACAGGTTTGGCATGGTTCTTGAAAACGATTCGATGAGAAAACTTCTTTAACACACCTAATTCCTCTGAAAAAATCTGAGAAAAACTTTCCATGAGCCTTTTCCCTCACTCATTGTCTACGATGCCTTCCTTCACTGTTTCACTCTCCACTACCGGTTCCACAACCATGACCTGTTCCTCAGCATTGGGGTCAAGCAGGATGTTTAAGTCTCTTAGGTGGGGCCAGCCCAAAAGATTTGAACCTTCATTGGTCAGATAGGTTCTCTCATGCACCCCATTCTGTTTAAAGATTATATGCATCCATTCCATTCCAACTATGATAATCTTTGTGCCACCATACCCAACAGCCTTCAGATCAGATTATTGTGAATCCTTAATTTGTGCACCCACTTCTATTTGAGATGTCTCTGTAGATATCAGGGTAAACAGACTACCAGAATCAACTAATATCTTGACCTTTGTCGCTCCCAATATGATCTCACAATGTGGTTTTTCCAATTTGTCCGTACTTTCTTGTCTTATATTTACTTCATATGTACAATTGCTCCCTTGAAAAGCACTACCATCTCCATGACATATGGTCGAAATTATGCTTATGCTTTCCCTTCCTACATTTACTCTTTTCACACATTTTCTCGCTTGAATAATTATCTCCTTATGCTCCACATCCTGAGCTTCGAATTCTTTGACACTCGTGTTCTGTGTTTTCCTCTTTGACCTACAGACTTTTGCCAAATGGCCTCTCTTTCCACACGATCTACAAATCACATTTCTCACCCCAGAAGCAAAACTAGAACTTATGAGTCCCAGAGATCCACACCTGTAACAAGATATAGTTTGTTGTTCTGCAAATCTTGGTGCCATAAATGATTCAACTTCTTTACCGACTTCTTTTCATTTTCCTTTCTTACTTCTTTTAATTTAGCCGGAAGTTCATTTTCCATAGGGTTTGTACTACCTTTTCCCTTGCCAATCTCCATAGCATTTGTACTACTTTTCCCTTGTCAATCTCCCTCATCCACATGGCTGTATGCTCCATACTCCTAGCAATTTGTTATGACTTCTTCCAAACTAGGATCTTTTGACAGTAACCTTTCTTTTACTTTCTAATTCTTAGTGCACCTCACTATTTGGTTCCTTATCAAGGTATCAATTAGATTTTGAAAATCAGATGTCACTGCTAAACCATGCAAAGAGGCAACATAAGTCATGATATCTTCATCTTGCCCTCGTATCATGCAGAAAAACGTATGTCTCTCGAAGGCTATGTTCACCTTAGGTGTAAAAGGTTTTTCCAACACTTGTAGTGACATGTCATATAGATTCATTGGTTGACCGTTTCCCAGGCCAATGATATTTAAGGTAAATCGTCATAAATCCTTCTACCTTTCACCCCTAGGTAATGCAAAAGAATAGCTTATTTGCCTATGGAACCATATTTATCCCCCCTCCCCAATTGCCAAAAAATAAGTGAAGAACACATTTTTCTATCACTTCCACAGAATAGAGGGCTTACTGTGGACTGGCAGAAAATTTGGAGGTGCCGTCATTCTTTGCTCAGACATCCCTGCAAGAAACATTAAATTAACAAGCCAAAACAAATATTCAACACAACAATCCAATATAAGAAGCACAGGTTAAAATAATTAGCTAAAACAATTATTTAAAATAATTCATTGACATAATCATTTAATCAAAATAACAATGGTTGATGAGATTTCAATTGCTACAGGCTTTCAGCTCGTCTTATCTTTTCCTTAAAATGGGTCTTCTAGTTGGGAAAACTTTTTTAAAAATCTGCCTTCCATTTCTATGTATGTACCATGAAGAGTCCTTCTTCAATTTCTTGCAAGCACCAGAAGGGTAACCGCAGGACAAGGAGCAGCAGAAAATCAGGTAAGGGAGTTTTGGTAAAATAGTTATTTTACTTCAGATTAACTTTATTTGTGCCTTTTCCTTGAACATATGCAGGCTTTTAACATACATAAGAGCACTTACACGCAGAGTGAGCTGGATAATCAATTACCAGCCGTACGCAAGGTTATATGTCCCAGCTCGTTTGATGAATCACGTGAAGGCGAAAGTAAGTGGTGCACAAACCTTTTCTGCCAAGACACAGCACAGACTATACCCAGCTACAGTTTCTGGGCAACACAGCCGCAGGCAGCTATAGAAAATTCAAGATGCCGCACGGTCGTAACAATGGCTGACGGCAGTTGCTAAGAAACACGGAGGTTAAAAAAAAAACTCAGTTTCTTCTTTTCTTTTTTTCCACATCTTTTTCACAGCCCAATTTCCCCCCGCAAAATGAAAAATACGAGTATAAATATGGGAAAAATCACACAAGTCCAACACTAAATAACCCAAAGCTGTGCAACTCACAGCATATAACGATGTTGCAGAGCTGTTGCAGAGGTTTCCTTGCTGCCCTCTGCGCAGAACCAAGTAGTCACCAAAATTTGTAGTAAATAGATGTGATTCAAATGGGTTTCCTGGAGATTTTGTTTGTAGTCCAAGACTGACAACAGTAGCCCCTAGCAAATTTCAAAGAATGACACATTCCTAGAATTCCCCACAGATACCATTCTACAGCATCAAGGCCTACCGCGTATGTGTTATTCATTCCACAGAGTTGTTTACCCGTTGTGAAAAAATGAAAAAAATCTGTATATGGGGGCTTGTGAGAGCAAGATGTTTGAATGGAGAGCTTTAGCGGCACCAAGAGATAGACAGGGATTGTTTGGGGAAGTATGAGAGGAACAAGATGACTGCTGCAATGGTATCATCCAGAGTAGAGAATGTAAAAAGCTGTGATGATTAGTCAACAATGTCAAATTCTGTGGAAAGCCCAAGTAGGGTAAGGATGGATGATAAGGGACTTGGGTGAGCAAACGTAATACATTTGGAAACTTGTGGAATCCTGCCTCAGTGGAGTGCTGTTTGAAGAAACTAGACCGAAGTAGGTTTAGTAAGTGGAGCCAGAAAACCACAGAAGACATGAACAGCTACAGGAATACCTTGAACGAATACCACCAGCAGTTTAGAGAAACCAAGCGGACTTTCATCTGGAACAAGATCCACACCAACGCAAGTAACTCCAAAGCACTCTTTAACGTCATAACGCAATTCACCAAACCCCCTAGCCAAGCCATGGACATCACACCATACTAGCAACTCTGCAACAAGCTCAGCTCCTACTTCCATCTGAAAATCAAGGCCCTCTACGACAGCTTTAGGAAACAGACACCGGACACCACCACACGTTCCTCTACCGCCAAAGAGCCGACCATCACCACCTGGAATTCCACCACTGTTCACCACACGACCGTGGCCATGAAGAACACCCACTCAGGAGCCCCCTCGGACCCCTGCCCACTGCACATCAACCACAGGGCCGCCGCCGCCATCGCACCCGTACTTGGACGCACCATTAGCGCCTCTTTCGAATCCAGCATCTTTCCCGATGACTGGAAGCGGGCGGAGGTCAAGTCGCTCCTCAAGAAGCCCACGGCCAACCCGACAGACCTGAAAAACCACCGGCCCATCTCTCGCCTCCCCATCGCTGCCAAAGTCACCAAGAGACTTTGAAACACCCAGCTGACCACCTTTATTGAAGAAAACTCCATCCTAGATGCCTCCTAGTCTGGATTCCACAGCAACCATAGCACTGAGACGGCTCTCCGCATGCCACCGACGACATCTGCATACTCCTAGACCATTGGTACACCGCAGCCCTCATCCTACTAGACCTCTCTGCAGCTTTCAAAACCGTCTCATCACACCCTCACAACCAGACTCCATGACATAGGGATAGGAGGAACCGCCCTCTCCTGGATCCAATCCTTCCTCTCCGACAGAAGCCAGTGGATCAGACTATCCCCTTTCCTCTCTGTACCCTGACAGATCAACTGTGGAGTTCCCCAAGGATCATCATTCAACCTCACGCTCTTTAACATCTACATGGACCCCTCGCCACCATCATCATGAAAACACAGGCTCAGCATAGTGTCTTACGCCAACGACACCCAGCTCATCCGCTCCCTCACGAAGAACCCAGAAGGCACCAAACTCTGTTTCCAGGAAGGAATGAGAGACATGGCCGCCTGCATGAAAAGCAGCTGCCTAAAGCTAAACTCGGAGAAGACCGAAGTCCTCATCCTGAGACCCTCCACCTCTGCCTGGGACAACACCTGGTGGCCCTCCGCCCTCGTGAGTCCACCAACCCCAAAAGACCATGCACGGAACCTCGGCATCATCCTCAAATCCTCCCTCACCATGACCTGCCAGATCAACTCCATCGCCACAACCAGCGTCAACTGCTTCCGGATCCTCTGCAAGACCTTCAAATGGATTCCCCCAGAATGCAGAAAGGCCATCACCCATGCACTCATTATCAGCAGATTGGACTATGGCAACTCCCTCTACGCTGGAACTAATAGAAATCTCCTACACAGGCTTCAGACCATCCAGAACGCTGCTGTCAGACTCGTCCTCGGAACCCCGTGGCAAAAATACATGACTCAACACCTGCGTACCCTCCACTGGCCCCGCATCAAGAAAAGTGTCACTTTTAAACCGCTCACCCACACCTACAACTCCCTCCACCACATCAGACCCAAATACCTCAACAAGAGAGTCTCCTTCCACATACCCAAGAGGAACCTTCGCTCCGCAGACGTGACCTTGCAGAGATACCCCGGATCCGCAGAGCCAGAGCTGGAGGAAGAGCCTTCTCCTATGTCACAGCCAAAGCATGTAACGAACTCCCAGTGACCATCAGATGCTCCCTCACCCTCCACACCTTCAGGAAGAATCTAAAAACCTGGCTCTTCGACTGAACCAGAGTTGCAACCCGCCCCTCCCTCCAGAGCCTTGAGACCCTCAATGGTGAGTAGCGTGCTTTATAAGCCTCCTGATTGATTGATTGATTGATTGTAAGCTAATTGGTGATAGGTAGCTTCTATACAGAATAAATATGAATTGTTGTAGCATGTTAGAAATTAATGGGAGTCTAAAACTGGTTGATAGTAAGTATGGGCGAATTTTGCAGATCTGCCTTCCCGAAATTCGCGCAAAATTGCAAAAAAATCCACAAATTTGCGGATTTCCCCACGAAATAGCAGATTTGTTTGCGAACTGCACCATACTTAACTGGAGTACTTGCTAGTGGCTAATCAGTAAGTGCTACCTCGTTGGCTAAATGTATAGTGCTTTTCTTACACTGCAGCTGCGTAAAGGGCCAGATGATTTGTCCCCAGTGACCATGTGTGCCTGTAACTTTGCCACCGCGCCACAAGGTGCCAATATCCCTTGAGTGAGCTGTCCATCATAGTTGAGAAAGGGCGGGAAGACGTTTGATACCGACTAGTGTGTGGTGCGGGCCAAACGGGCAGGGCTTCTATGTGTGTTCACATGCCTCTTGTGTATAAAGGGTCAGAGGGCGAGCAGAGCAGCAGGTGAGGAGAAAGCAGCCTCTTGGTCACAGGAACTACACGGGGATTGCGCTCGAGAAACTCATGGATGCAAAGACCTCCCTCAAGTATTACAGCTAATTTTCGACAGCAGATATGGGGTTAAAGCACACTTGCCCTGCCTCGACCCTGCTCACTAATTTTTTGGGCTTATTACAACGTTATTGAATTTGAGCTTCAACTCGGGCACCTGCTTTATTTATATGAAGTGCTTCCTGTTGAGGTTTAATTTTTGTGACAGGAGCCTCGTGCCAAAATGAATCCTGCCCTGCATAGTTATCAACGAAGATGCCACCGTTTTGTGCAATACCTCTACTCAACGGGAGTACTTTCTACTGGCAAAAAAATCCACAAATTTGCGGATTTCCCCACAAAATCGCAGATTTGTTTGCGATTTGCACCATACTTAACTGGAGTACTTGCTAGTGGCTAATCAGTAAGTGCTACCTCATTGGCTAAATGTACAGTGCTTTTCCTACACTGCAGCTGCGTAAAGGGCTAGAAGATTTGTCTCCACTGACCATGTGAGCCTGTAACTTTGCCACCGCGCCTAAAGGCGCCGAGGTCCCTTGAGTGAGCTGTCCATCAGAAAGGGCGGGCAGACGTTTGATACCGCTAGTGTGTGCTGTGGGGCCAAACGGGCGGGGCTTCTATGTGTGTTCACATGCCTCTTGTGTATAAGGGTCAGAGAGCGAGCAGGGCAGCAGGTGAAGAAAAAGCAGCCTCCTGGTCACAGGAACTACATGGGTTGCTCTTGAGAAACTCATGGATGCAAAGACCTCCCCGAAGTATTACAGCTCATTTTCGACAGCCCAACCTCGATCGTGCTCACTAATGTTTTGGGCTGATTAAAACGCTACTGAATGTGACTTTCACCTGGGGCACCTGTTTTATATCTGTAAGTGCTTCCTGTTGCAGGAGCCCCATGCCATACTTGTAACTATTCTCTGACCCTGCTTCAAGGGTCAGAGCAGGGTCAGAGAATAGTTGCAAGTAGGCAAGGAGGCGCCGCTCAGGAAGCACTTACAGGGTTACAGCAGGTGCCCAAGTTGAAGTTAATTTCTTTGTAACCATTTTGTAAATGGTTACAAAGAAATTAGCTTGAACTTGGGCACCTGCTGTAACCCTGTAAGTGCTTCCTGAACAAAATTAGTCCCGCTCGCGGATTCGTGGATTTTGCTGCAATTTCGCGAGATTAGCGGATCTGGAAATTGAGGAAAATCCGCAAATTCCGCAAGCGGAACGAATTTTCGGCCCATACTTAGCTGATAGCTGTGGGGAAACCAAGGGTCAGCAGTGACATTTTCTAAAATTAACATAGGCTCTGGGTATGTGGTAAATGAGTGTATAATATGCTTTAGTAAATGAAATTTCAGTCCAGATACGATGAATTTCGTTTTTTGTGATTTGGGGAATGTTTCTCATTGAATAAATGTTGTATTAGATAAAGGTAGTAAGCTAAATTATAAAATATGTACTTCTATTTTTAGATGTCCCTGACGAAGGGAAATGTACTTCCCGAAATGCATTGGGTGATTGGATTAAAATCATGGTGTGTGAAACCCACTCTATACTCCTGTGTCTCTGTGAACTTTGATGACAAGCGTTATTTGGATAAAATAGATTTAACTAAAGTTAAGAGTAAAATGGATGACAAGTATGGTGAAATAAAGGAGGAAACAGTTGAGAATAAATAAATGAATTCGATTCATTGAATTCAAATTGTGTTGGGGCTGTGCAGCCTGACGGAACTGAAATGGGTTCCTTTTTGGGTTGAGTCACATTACAGCGCAACGAGACGAAGTGCGAAGCAGGTGTTGCACGCTTGTAAAAAATGAAAAAGAAAAAAACATGAGAAAAATAGGGATGTTAAAAATAAGGATTACTAAGGTGTGCCTCTCGCTCCACATTTTTTCATTGCATGAATTCTATCGTCTCCACTGAGATTGCACCCACGCTGATAAGGAGAACATTGGAAGATAAACAGATAATTGTGATTAAGACAACACTACAGATGGTGAAAACGCACAGGAGCTGGGTTTCCTTTCGTGAGAGAAATCGTGATAAAATATGACTAAGAGGGAAACACTTCACAACGAGTCATCATTTTTAACAAGAATGAACTATCGTATGAAAGGATTGCAAATTAACTTATTTATTGAAAAGAAAGTGAAAACAACGGCATACTAGTGGACAGAATGGAGCTAGAAGATGTGGCATTCTGGGAGATGCAGTGAGATTCATGTTCAAATAAACGGTGCAACATAGTGAACCCAGTAAGAGGACTGGTTTAGAGCTTTGGTGTCCACACGTGGAATTAATTGAACGGATGTTTTTAAACAAAGAAGGGGAGGGATAAGGGAATGTTTTTAGCATTCATGTCCAGCTAGTACAAGAAGCAGGTTCAAACGACTTTGTGCGCCGGATTGAAAGGATGAATTTAATGAATTTTGTAAGAGAACAAATCTGTTAGCAGGCCATAGTGAGTGTATACGAGTGAGAGGAGCTTTCAATTATGATAAAGCTTCACTGTTTATGCAGTAGAGCAAACCGTTTTCAAATAATTGGGAGATTATGTGTTAGGACACATTTGCATTATTAAGACTGGATGGAATGTAACATAGGCTCTGGGCATGTGGCAAATGAGTGTATAATATGCTTTAGTAAATGAAATTACAGTCCAGATACGATGAATTTCGTTTTTTGTGATTTGGCGAATGTTTTTCATTGAATAAATGTTGTATTAGATAAAGGTAGTAAGCTAAATTATAAAATATGTACTTCTATTTTTAGATGCCCCTGACGAAGGGAAATGTACTTCCCGAAATGCATTGGGTGATTGGATTAAAATCAGGGTGTGTGAAACCCACTCTATACTCCTGTGTCTCTGTGAACTTTGATGACAAGCGTTATTTGGGAC
>NW_028244690.1:0-50938 GCF_964263255.1 Lissotriton vulgaris
GCTTTAAGAAACAGTGTAAATAACAAGGACCCCCTGTTTGGAATATTAATTCAAAATACAGGGAAATAGACAGTGTAAAAAACATGGCATAATATTGACAAATAAACTTGGGGGAAAATGCACGAAAGAACCACAGAAACCAATAAATTATAAAAAACTATAGTTCATTATTTTAATATGAAGATTTGTATACCTTTTAAATGAACTATAGTTTTTTTATAATTTATTGGTTTCTGTGGTTCCTTCGTGCATTTTCCCCCAAGTTTATTTGTCAATATTATGCCATGTTTTTTACACTGCCAGCTTTAAGAAAGGCATGAAGTATGTGGAATAATTATTCATCTTGCCTGCCAAGCTCAGTGGTTTCTAACATGCAATAGCAGTGTGGCTAAAACTTGCCACTCGATCGTTTCAACATATTACTGCATATTCCATTCCCGTTGTGTATATTCCATTCCTGTGGTTTGTTTACTGATTTTGATGTGGGGAGAGTGCCTTGTCAATATCTGTTACTCCCCTCAATCTTACTTAGGAGCAGGTTTCCCAAAAGCAACAAAGAAAAAATATCTCCATCTGCAATTGGGTATTCTTCCATCTCTGCACCACATGCCTTCATGGAAATGACCACAGATAACAATTAACTGTCGCCTATGCGGGAAAGCAAAAGAGAATGTGCCTACATTTATTGTGCCTATGAGGTGTACGTTGTTACAACGCATGCTTTTACCACGCATGCCTTTACAACGCAGGTTTTTCAACGCAAGTCGTTACGACTTGCGTTGGGGGGTGCTGGATAGTGAATAGTTTGATTTACTATTCCAACTCCAGTCCCCATGGATAGTAGGGAAGGTGTTGGACAGTAAATGAAACTACTACCTATCCTAGAGCGCCCCCCAGCGCAAGTCGTTGTAATGACTTGCGTTGAAAAACCTGCGTTGTAAAGGTACTGCGTGGTAAAAGTTGCGTCGTAAAGGATGTTTCCCGTGCCTATGCGGGGACTAAAAACCGAACGCAGACTTCTGTTCAGGCCCATTCTAAAGATCAAGGGGCTAAGAACCTGCAGGCAGGAAGTGAAAGCATGTATTCAAGGCGGAGACGTTCAGTTGGCCTGCCGCCACGTACCCTTTATTAACAAAGTGGTAAAATTATTAAACACTGGCATTTAATTACTCAACCTTGCCCCCATCTTCAATATGGGGGCAATAATTAGCCATCACCGCTCCTATTTCTCAGAGACTTTGCACATCGTCCACTCCTGCTACTTGGGGAGCTATTCTGTTCACTGCTCACTCTGCACATCGCAACGGGACAATGACTATTAGCTTCCATTGATCTTGATAACTAAAGCACTACTTTGCACACAGCTGACTTTGCACATTGCCCGCACGTGCTGTCAGGGAGCTATTTTGTACACTGCGGTTGTTGCATTTTGCCGTTGACCTCGGGCCTTTCATCCCCGTATCCTTGGCCCTCTTGATTTTAATTAACCCTTTTAACAATGTTAATCCATTTTTAAAATGCTTTTTCTTATACATGGTCCAATTGAGGTATCTAGAGTCCTGGTGTAAAAGCAAACTGTAAACTTTGGTACACAATTATGGTTTTAACTTTGGAGAAATCAAATACTGCTGTTTTATTGTTGAAATGGTTTTAAGTTATCGCGCAAATAAAGATATTATTAATATCTGTTACTCTTATCACTGTGTTTTATAATCTCTTACATTTCCCAATGGAGATGATGTTCTGTCAGGTTACATTGGTAAAATGTTCCACATTTGCAGTTAGTTTGATGATGTGCTCTGAGTTCTTGAATAGTTTTGAGTAAAGGATTTCTCACATATGACTAATTTATTTGGTCCATGTAGATAAGATTCGAAAGGTAAACAACCTTTACAACGAAACTTTTACAACGCACTACCATTACGACGCAACTTTTACAACGCAAACCATTACAACGCATTGCGCTGGGGGGAGCTCTAGGATAGGGAATAGGTTTAATGTACTATCCAACACCTTCCCTACTATCCACGGGGACTGGAGTTGGAATAGTAAATTAAACTATTCACTATTGAGCGCCCCAAAGCACTATGCGTTGTAAAGGCATGCGTTGTAAAAACCGCATTGTAAAGGCATGCGTGGTAAAAGCATGCGTTGTAACGTCATACATCCAATTCGAAACAACACTTATGCCCTGATGATAGTGTTGCTGCAACATGCAGGAGCACCTTGCACACCCACTAGTTTGCATAAACATGATGTGCTCAAATTAGTAGATGTACCATTTCACACCTACATCCCTTCTGAGGCACGCAGACAGCTCATATATGCCATTTTCTCTCACAATTTAATACAGGTTGCACCTGCAGTAAATCAAGAGAAAATACCCTATAATTTGTGTCCATGCTGTGATCTCATTTTGGAATCAAATGGTAGTTTGCACCTAACTCCACCCCATCATGATCAGGGCAGTGAGTAAAGAGCCACTTTTTGTGTGTCCATCACCATTTTTCTTGCTGGATTTTAGACTGAGCTTTGAGGTACTGAATTCTCAAGAAGATCAGGACAGACCGGGTCCAAGTCATTTTAGTAGCTCCAGATTGGGCATGGAGAGTATGGCATCTCAAAGTCCTGAGCAAGAGATTCAGTCCTACAATCAGGCTGCCCTTTCGGGAGGATCTCCTGTCACCGCAACAGGGCAGGGTACTGCACCTGAACCTGCACATTCTCTACCTTCATGCATGGAGATTGAGTGGCAAAAGTTGAGGGTTTTTAATCTTCCACCCAAGGTCTGCGATGTTATCTTGGCGGCTAGTTTGCCCTCCACTAAAACTACATGCACATGCCGTTTGAAAAAGTCTGAGGCCTGGTGTTCCTACATCACGTGGACTCCTATTCTGCACTACTGTTGGAGGTGTTGCTGTTTGTTCTGTCCTTAGCCTGGCGCAGCCTTGATCTCGGCACTGTTAAGGGTTATCTATCACCTATTTGGGATTTTCTGCGGTTGCCTGATTAACCCTCCCTGTTCATGTCACCAGTATTGAATCATTTCCTAAAATGTTTGCAACACTTGCTCCCTTCTACCTCCTTTGTGATTCCCAATGAGACCTCTTATGCTTCTCATGTGTTACCCCTTTTATCCCTTTCACTGATATTCGCTGCGGCTCCAAACTCTCAAAATAGCCTTTCTAGTGGCCGTTACATTGCCAGGAGGGTCAGCAAGCTTCAAGCTCAGTCCATTCACCCTCTGTACACTAGCCTTTCCTGACAAACTGGTCCTTTGGACGCATGCCTCTTTCCTGCTGAAAGTTGTCACTGCATTGCATTTTGAGCCTATATTTTTCGCTCCACCTCCTCCTTTCAAGGAAGAGGATAGGCTCTATCGTCTGAAACCAAAAAAGCTCTCTTGTCTACATTGATGGAGACCATCGGGTGGGTGATCCGGTTTTCCTCTGGTTCAGTGGAGCGATAAAGGGCAAGACTGTGCATAAGCAGACCACGTCTCAATGAATTGTACTTTGCAGTTAGATCTGCTATGCGCAGGTATGAGCAACTTCCTAAAGGACTGCGGTCCCCTTCCAATAGTGTCATGGTCATAACTACTGCACTGACATGCGGGGTACCTGTCCTGGACATCTGTCATGCCGCTACGTGGGTGTCACTCCACACGTTCACAAAGCACTACTGCCTGGACAGTCAGGTCTATCAAGATGGTCATTTTTCCCATTCGGTTCTTCAGGATCTTATTGTTTGAGCTAGTTTGCAGGCCCTTTCCCGAGGAGGTATTGCTTGGGTATCTATTATAAGGTGAGGAAACTGCGGTTAGAAGTCTCTGTCAGAAGAACAAGTTACTTACCTTAAGTAATGCATTTTCTGGCAGAGAATCTTTCAACCCATTGATTCCTCATCGACCTTCCCACCCTCCCCGCTCTATGAACTGGACTCTTCGCCCTAAAGAGCCCATTAGACACTACACTCTGGTCAAACATTGTTTTTTTACGTGACTTTGCATTTTTGGGGCAGATAAAGTCACAAAAGAAACTGATGTCCGTGTACTGGGTTGGCTCTTATGTGGCATTGCAACGTCACTTCCGATGCAGACTACGCCAATTTGGAGTCGATTGACGACACCTACTGCTGTGCAAAGGTATTGCTCAACATTTTCTGGAGCCAGTCTGACGAATAGGGAATTTTCTAAGGTGAGGAAACTGCGCTTAGCTAGAGGCTCTACCAGAAATAGCATTACTGATGGGAAGAAACTGGTTCTTCAGTCCTGCTGTATCACATTTCCTTTGATCAGGCGTCTTCATACTGGGAGAGCCTCAATTAATCCCAGGGGGGCACCGCCCTCTGTCTGAAAGAAGCATTATGCTGATAACAGTGCTTGCCTTTAAGTGGGAAAATGAGAAGTAGTAAGCCACACTGTAATGGGCCATTACTAACAACTTTTGAAATGTGTATTCTATTTGGGAGTGTGTCAAAAGGGAAGGGACTCCAAATATTCTTCAAAGCCCACAACCACATTTCTATTGATCACAATGTGGATACTTTTACATGTTGATAAGGCCTGCCTGTCTGACAGAATAGTATGTTTGGCAATCCTGTATTTGATTGCATTTTTAAAACAGTAATAGAAGTTCACTGCAATATTTCAATAAGTCTAGACATATTTAAACATTGTTAATTTAATAGAATAATTGTAAAAAAATTGAGGGGGACACTGATGATATTGTTTTTCCACTGGGGGACTCTGCATTAAAAAGTTTGTAGACCACTGCCTTAGATCTTCCATACATTTACATTAAATAATGTTGCTAAAACTTTTAGCCAGATCTGTTATGTTATACATTAAGACATATTACACAAGAGATATTTGAAGTTTGTCCGATATTGGTGCACAGCATCATCCAGACGTCCAAATCTTAGGATACAAGCCAATCTCTTCCAGCAAGCAGCCCCTCATAGTTTGAGTTACCATTAGACTTTACATTGCCAAAGGTTAGCTGCCGCTAAGCCAGAAAATGAACAATATTGATTTTGATTTTTTCATCACTTCCCTCAAAGCAATTAAATTTAATTTGGCTCACCACCTGAAGATTGCCTGCTCGGCACTTTGAGCTAGAGCTCTAACACCTGAAGCCTATTTTCTTTTGAGTCTTGGTGAGCTGACTCTGCGACGAGTCCGCTTACCAAGATACAACACTGGTCTTTTCATTGAGTTGAATCCTACTATTCTTTAGCACCCGTCAGTGACCTTAGACTTTTGCGCCATTAGATGTTTTGTTGACTTTTATGAAGTTTACCTCCATACCTTTTTTAATATGTTTATTAATTTTCCCAGATCTTTGATTTATCTTACTTTTGTTACATTTTTAGTCTTCATTTAACTTAGTTTGGACAATCATTCTTTGTAACTTAAGTGTGTTGTTGCTCATATAGCTGCTGTAGACATACCACCCTAGAACTCTTCTGAGAGTATCTTGTTGCTTAGGCAAAGCTGCAAATGGTGAGCAAGATATTTCTTAACGAAATCTGTGGTTCAAACTGCCAATCCGTTGTGCACAGTATGAGTGAAATGAAGACGCAACTGGTCAAAGCCCTTTGCATCCTGAGAGTGAGGAAGAGGCTTCATTACTGAACTTTGTGAACCTTCACTCTTTCTGTGTAATTTATATAAACGGAGTAAGGACTTCGGCTAGGTGCCTTGCTGCTAGTGAAATGGAGAATAGAATGAAAACTGATGTCAGAAAGAAGGAGAAACTATTGGTCTACTACAAAATGGCTGTGGAACAAAGGAAATCAGCACTGACACATAAAGAAAATATAAGGAAGATCAAGACGGAAGCCTGAAGGATCCGAATCTTCAAGTCTTGGAAATACCAGAACCCACTTTCCAAAACAGTTGTTGCCTAGTTATGGTAATGGTAATATTTTATTTTTGGGTATTTGAATTGGGTTTCAGGCACTATATAGAAGATGAGCTTTATGGGAACAGTCATAGTGGGGGGTAATACCTTTCAGTGGGGAAACTGCTCTCTTTTTGGAATCTGCACAGCTCACACAATATAGACTAAGTGAGATTCCTCTCAGGGACTTTGAAATGACCCCTGAAAAGTGGCTAAAGAAACACTAGCAAACAGTCTCATCTTATCTGGGAAGATTGGAACGCCACTTCATTAAAAGCACTTGATGCTCGGGATATGGATAGTAATATTACTTGTGTTTAGGTATATAATCTGAGCTTTAAGAGCACATCTTGACATTTTTATGCAGAAGTGTCCCAGCATTTATTAAACTCGTAGCTCACGGATTCCTGAAAGTTGTTAAAATGGATGACGGCAGGGGTTGATCCGGCCCCTGAGTTCAAGAGTGGAGATGGGAACAATGACATTAAAAAGGAGTTCCTGGAAGGTCTAAAAAATTGATGCAAAAGTGAAAGGGATCATTATCCCTCTGAAAGGGAGGAAGGCAGTTTTACAGGGAAGGAATAAACCTTTTGGTTTCTTCAGAGTAGGGGGTTGTGCTGGCATTGCTTTATCCTGAATCTCAATGTAGTGTGCACATGTGAACAGATAAAGGCTCCCGTTAGTGGGCAGAAGATAGTTATCGGTTGGTAGTAGACCATGACCTAGTGGGGATAGGAGGGTTACAAGAGATTTTGTTTCTTTTGTTTCCCTGGGTGGGTTGTAAGTTGACTCTTAGGCCCTGCCGATTGTGACTGCTATTCCTCTCCTTACCAGTACATTGACTGTTACAGGACTGCCTGCAGAGTTCCTCAGTGGGCACCAATCAAATGTTGGATGCATTGTGCCATGTTGAGATTGATTTGTCAGTTGTGGCTACTTGGTCTCAGAAAGTACTGTAATGGATATATGAAGGGGTTGAGCCAGAATCTATAAACAAGGCACCTTATAACATAAAGAATGACCACGTGGTACCATCTACAGAAAAGCCCGTGAATCAAGGGAAAACTGCTCCAGCTGGAGGGGGGATGTACTGTCTCCTACGGAGAATCTGTTTGAGCTTGCTAATTTGGAAGCTGCAGGGCAGTACATCCAAGCAGGCTGCTGCAAACTTCAGAAGGATAAACCTACTTTTTGAGATCTTTGTCCTCAAACTGAAGTTCAACTAGAAGGGGAAGACATTGGGTTACTGAACCTTTTCTGGAAGAACTGGGGGCCCAAATTTTTGGGAGGTCGGGCTGTGTTCGACCAGAGCAATCGAGTAAATACCTCGTGGTGAAGGTCCTGACTGACCGAGTTGGCAGGAACCGCTGTGATGGTGGTTCCTGACAATGCAATCCAGTGTTTAGTGCAGGGCTACGTCAGCATGGTGCAACCCTGCACCAAATAGTATTCTTTTTTTATTTTCAAAAAAGGAAATCCTGAAACTGTATTTTCTTTTTGAAAATAAGAAAGTAATGTTCCCCTCTTCAAGGGAGTCCTCTTTGATGGCGGGGAGCATTATTTGCTTTTTACTGCCCCTCAACACCAGGGTTTGCATGGCGGTGACGGACAGTAAAAAAATGGCAACATGTAGCCATTTCTCTGATGGCCCTTATTCCGTAGGGCTGTCGGAGAGGTTTGACTACGGGATGACTGAGTAGTAACTGCCGTAGCCAAACCAAAGGTAGCCTGCATTTAAATCGGGTGGGCGGACATTCATATTGCTGGTATGCATACTTTCTTACCACCTTGTATACATACCGCCAACATATAAATGAGGACCTGAGTACTCTATAGTTAATTAAAGTACTCAGCACTCAGGACAGTTCAAGGATAGTGGAGCCTTACTACTGCAAGAGTTACTTTAGAGTTGGTAAATGGTTTCCCTTTGGCTGGTCACCGCAGTCATTTTTACTGGGTTTGTTTCGTAGAGAAAAATTTATTTTGTCACTCTTAGGGGACAGAGTAAGCCCCGATCATCTTTCCATTAAGACCTGTGTTTATATCTTGAAAAAGGCTAGAATTGATCATTTTGAGCACCTTGAACTATAAAGCAGCATCAGGGAAATAACTAATCATATTGGTTGTGGACCACAAAGCAGGGATCCGCAGGCTGTGACTCTGGAGTAGTTGCTGCACCTGTGCTAGACAAACCTTTACTTGAGTAGGTGTCCCCAAAGAAGTGATCTTTGGTCATCATACCATAACTGCTTGAATGAAGGTGAAGTAAGATGAGTGTTGGGGTAACATACATGTTCTCCCCACTGTACCATCCTTATTGGAGAGACCATGAAAGGTGCTAATGGTGTCTGATTGAGGTCTTTAGGCTGAAGAAAACCTGAGGCCGTGCCTTTTAGTTAAGTGCATGGAGCTGCTCCAGATTGGATCACGTTTCTTTCTCTTTGGCTTTGTGTGATCCCTCTGTTAGAAGTCTCTTGAGTCGTGTCCGAGTAGGGTGGGACAACAATTCCAACAAGGCCACTCAAGATGTAGTGCTTAGTGAGATGCTCTACCTTGTGGACTTTGGAACAATACAAAAAGGTTTTACATGACAACTGCTGTAAAGCCAACTGAAAGGGAGTGAATCTCCCAGTCTGACAGATGGGCAAGAAAAAGAGTGCCTGACGGTTTTTGGGTCAGTTTTCAGATATTTATTCTCGAAACACACAAAAAGCCACAATATTTAAAGGCTGCTGTGGTACTTAACCCACATGTAAGTGACCTAACGAGACACCGTTCTGAGTATAAGTGAAGACTACGTAAAGTAGTGTGTGCTTCCTCATAAAAGCAACCTGTATTAGTAATGTATGTTAATACTCATGAGTCAAACATAGGCCAGACTCTGTCCCAAGGTGGTAAAAGAGGAGACACGGCATGGGGACGATGGTGAGGACCACAGAAAAAAGGAGTTGCTGGGCGTATGTTCAGTGTTTACACATACATGTTTCATAGATGAAGCCTCACACACATCACTTTAAGTATAGTCTTCGTCTAACTTGAAACTTTGGACAAATTCTAACATTTAAAGATTGGGGCTTATTTTGTAGTTTGAGAAATGTCTCCCTCTTTTTCTTTTTGGATCCATTGTTTGAGATATATAATTCAGATTTTTTCTCCCTCATGGCTCCATTACATTGACAAACTGGTGAATGATATTGACAGTGACAAAATCATGCTTGTCAGCAACAAAATCTAGAAGTCCTTTCTTAAGATGAGGGCTAGCTTTTAGAGCATGTAACCAAGGTGGTGGAACCCGTGGTGACTGGTACCACAGTTATTCTTGGGCCAGTCTGATGGGTCTGGTACCAGAGTTCCTCGCTCAAGGACTAAACCCACTTCACTGAGCAGGTGGAAGAGAGGTCATATTATCAATGCATGAGGGTCACTTTTAGTTTAAAAGCCCTTTAGATTGTAGAATGCTTCTGCCACCTGTGGAGAAGTGGAGAAGTGTGGCTCACTGGTTAGAAGCCTTAAACGAAAACAAGGGAAACCCTACTCACAAAGGAACCAGGGCCAACAATTATATCAAAAACATGGGTTCCAGTGGTGTAATCAAAATGATATGAATTAAATATATAGCTCAATGGCGATAAACATTAATACTGAGGATTGACAAGGATGGCAAAAAGAAATGTACGTACAATTGTGTATATTTCTCTCGTTTTTTACTTCATAGTATACATTTTGTTGAAATATGTCATACAGTACATTGCATACATAAACAAAAACATAAACAGTACATAAAAGTGCAGTGTGCCCCAAGTGTATCAATAAAACCAAACTAACAATACACAAAACATAAGTTCTCTCAAGGCACAGTGGTTTCTAAATGGATATATGAAAAGGAAAAAGACCAAAGAAAAATAATTTGATTATTAAAAGTGATTCTACACAATTGTAGACACTTTATTTAAAGGTTCAATTCCTTGTTGCGTCGACGGCGTTTCGACCCTTTAAGGTGTGGGTCTCATCAGGACAGGACAATGAAGGACATCTAGAATTTAAAGGTACGAAGGGGCAGTGAGTAAACTGTATGACGACTATTTATGTAGAATACCAATTTATATTTGGGAAAAAGGGGACCAAAATACCTGAATATTATCATGTATTCACCCATGCATGGTGAAAAATTGGAAAAGATTCACTCACCTACAAGTGACCCAGCCGGGTACTGCTGTAGGTGTAGAGAAAGGAAGGGGTAGAGGGCGGGAAAACAATTAGTAAGGCTGGCCGTAAGCAGTACAAACCAACAAAGTGGGAAATAGCACCATGTTTAGATTAAGTACTTACCACATGTAGTGGTCAAAGAATTGCAATAAGCAAGTGCAACCGAGGGCACTGATAGTGTTGTCTCAAGGTAACTGCTGTTATACCTAATGAAATAGTAAGGTACCCAATTACATTATATATAGAAAATATATATAAAACTGACATATATTTTGGTTAGCATTTTTACAGACATTGAGAATGTTTGCCAGTTATTACCTGCGATCAATTTGAAAATAGCACGGATAGCCCAATAAGTATCCGGTTCTTGAATCCAATAATTGCCGTATATTTTAAACGAGGAAAATGCCTGTTTAAACATAAATTGGAAACGCGTCAGGTATAATGCAAAAAGCAGACTTCCCACACACTGCTTCGTTAAGGGACTCAATCGTTATTCAGTCGAATGTACCTCGCTGCTGTGGAGCCCAGTCGCGTCTCACAGCTCTCTCCTTCTGTGTTCGGCTGCCCCTCCTACGCCCGGGATATGGAATCGTGTAAGACCTGACCGTGAGAGTTAGGAAAACTCGATCACGGTCAGGTCACTAAATCGATTGCCTGAATTAGGTATTGATGTATGGACACTGATTCCCGAAAATGTTGTAAGACTATCTCCAAGGGATTATAAATTACTCGCACATTCAAGGGTACAGCTAAATTGGGAGCAATTTATAAAAATTGATCATCGGTGCTGTGATCGCATTATCAAAGGACCCCAATCACAATGTTGGGCATATCTCTCATGTTATTCTACATTATGCAGACCTTAACACATAATTATAAATTAGTGGGTAATCCAATCCATATAGTAAACAGCATGAGTCTTAATCAACATGTCGGATATATCGTTCTTCATAGATGCAATGTAGGAATTATGTATTTGTGTTATGCAATTTCAAAGGGTACAGATTGATTGAAAAAGCACTTTTCTGCGCATTAGTAGTTTTGGCATGTAGATCAAACAATTTACAATTCAACAGAATGATAGTTATGGAGAGCCTGCAAATACTTACAATATTACACATATTTCTAGTGCATTAGTATTTCTCACTCCTTTGGCTTCACATAGAGACCTAGTTGGAAATTCAGATCATGTACATCTTCACACATACAGTAAGTCCTTTCTCTACACCTACAACAGTACCCGGCTGGGTCACTTGTAAGTGAGTGAATCTTTTACAATTTGTCACCATGCATGGGTGAATACATGATAATATTCAGGTATTTTGGTCCCCTTTTTCCCAAATATAAATTGGTATTCTACATAAATAGTCGTCATACAGTTTACTCACTGCCCCTTCGTACCTTTAAATTCTAGATGTCCTTCATTGTCCTGTCCTGATGAGACCCACACCTTAAAGGGTCGAAACGCCGTCGACGCAACAAGGAATTGAACCTTTAAATAAAGTGTCTACGATTGTGTAGAATCAATTTTAATAATCAAATTATTTTTCTTTGGTCTTTTTCCTTTTCATATAACCATTTAGAAACCACTGTGCCTTGAGAGAACTTATGTTTTGTGTATTGTTAGTTTGGTTTTATTGATACACTTGGGACACACTGCACTTTTATGTACTGTTTATGTTTTTGTTTATGTATGCAATGTACTGTATGACATATTTCAACAAAATTTATACTATGAAGTAAAAAACGAGAGAAATATACACAATTGTACGTACATTTCTTTTTGCCATCCTTGTCAATCCTCAGTATAAATGTTTATCGCCATTAAGCTATATATTTAATTCACATCACTGGTTAGAAGCGGCAGACCCGGAAGCAGAGGCTGGCCCGGGACCAGGGTTCAATTCCCGACGCGGCAGGGTCTTGGGTCAATGTCCGCGGACTCGATAATTCTCGCCTCGGTGCCTACTCTAACCATGAGTTCCACTCTGCAACTCTGGGCAATAGCTTGCTTAATCTCCACAACGGCCCCTTCATGCCTGGCTTCACCTTGGGGGTGCCCAGGAGGGACCATCTCACAGGGAAAGCCAGGAAGGGTTCTCCCGCGGTATACAGCGCCAGGACACTCCGAGATGGAGTCGCAGTGCGCTTTACAAGTATACATTTTACCTCCAGAGGGTTGCGTCATATATTCAGAAAATCAAGGTATGCAATTTCAAAGACTTATCATATGCAATGTTATGCAAATAAAACTGATCATATAAACAAACTTGCAGACTTCAGTCGTACACATGTGCTAAGATATTATCAGCCTATTGCCAGTGTATACATATCAGACTGTAAAAATAGGGAAGTCTATGTGTGATGCACAATTTCATCACTAAATGTGCCACCTGTGTATCACGTACAGATATGGATATGTACAGATCTACACAGTGATGGCAGGAATTTACCCAGCACGAAGGGCTACCAATCCAGCCCAAGTGGGCATAATTACTTTGGCATCAGTATATAGCATAACTGATTATAGTGTTGTGAACCCTCTGAGTTATGCTGCTCGTGACTAATGCCACAATATGCAACAAAATTCATTTCCACAGTAGAGAACATGTCCAATCTGGGCCAAGTGGGCATATAACTAGCTCCTATGTTGTTAATTAATTCCAATTCCCAGGTGTGGAAAAACACGAAAATTGTCCCTGTAAGACAGAGACAATAGATTAGCTGTACTGTATCATGCATATCTGTCTTGATACCAACCCCCTACTTATAGGCGCCTCTATACTTTAATATACAAATGGTCATAAACGCCAAAATATATATAGAGAAATTATGAACAAAATTAAAAAATAGAAGAGTTCCATGCAAGCTTTGCTTTATGAGGAAAATAAAAGATATGCAAGTATTCGAATTGTCCTACGACCTGGCAATCATTCTGTAGCCTCTTTAGAGGGGAAAGAGGTATCGAAACCAATGCTGCTCATCCTGTACTCTCTACAAGTGTGGCTCGCTGATCTCTGAAAGAGATGGAATGCCCTGTGTACATTTAAAACAAACAAAAAAACAAACACTGTACATTATGCAATCCTGATACAAATCATTAGAGACAGCTCACATAAAAAAAAAAAAGAAAGAACCACTAAACTACTGAGACCATCATGCCCCACAGGGCGGAATGTTAATTAGACGCTGTGAGTGCGGCGCAAGACATTGTATCTGTGCCTTCCTTGGGATACCAGAGATCAAGGGCGAGGAAGCCTGAAACATGTTTGGTGATAATTGGAGGCAAAGCTGTTTTCACAGCTACTTGTGTGCAGCACCTAAATTGTTGGGCGTTTTCATATGGTATATGTAGCGGCCCTGCTCGGGTCGTGAGGTGCCCCGCTGCAGAAGTACGGCTCCTAAGGTTGCAGCGTCGAAGGAACAGCGTGACCACTAATGGTGAAAGGTACAAGCAGGGACCCAGTCTCGACATGCACCAACTACAGGACTTAATCAATTGGAGAGACACAGCGGCATTCCACTATGGACTTTGAACCACTAAACTACTGAGACCATAATGCTGTTGTGAGGCCCGCCCACAAGCCGGAACGTTAATTAGACGCTGTGAGTGCAGCGCAAGATATTGTAGCTGTGCCTTCCTTGGGATACCAGAGACCAAGGGCGAGGAAGCCCAAAACATGTTTGGTAATAATTGCTGTGGAGGCGAGCTGTTTTCCCTGCTACTTACCATTAAAGAAGGTTCTTAACATGCTTGTGTGCAGCACCTCAATTGTTGGGCGTTTTCATAGGGTATATATATACAAAGGTTACAGGGACGTTATAGTTAGGCTCAGAATTCACTCATACAAAACCATTGAAATTCAGCAGTTATAGTTACATGCGCTAACTATAACTTACACCCCCGCAATGCACTGCTTATAACTTCAAATATTCCATCACTCATGACATGGTCAGTGACATCACTGATGACATCTCAAATGACATTACTGATGGCATGTTCCACAGAACCAATCACACACCTGCGGGGAATGAGATTTTGGTATCAATTTATAATCAATTTAATAATTTATCTCATTCGTTCTTTTTGGACCGCTAGTATCTGTCATTGAGTAAAAGACAACCCCCACATAGGTTTAGATAAACCCCATTAACTGACGCCACTTTGAAGAACCACTTACAACTGATAAAGTTTAAAAGTTTTATATAAAAGTCAAATTTGAATGCAAATACAATCCTCTCAGGATAAATCTCAAAGTATACAAAGAATACAAAATCAGTTCCAAAATCAGCAATTTAGTTTCGGTGTGAAGTGGTTCCTTTGCGTCATCTACAGAAAGAGAAAGTAATCAAGTTAAATCTGTCCCTACTCTATACTAGGTGACATCTCTACTTCGTAAGTTTCTTCCCTAAAAAAGGTGTCAGCAGTTTGACTTCCAAAGAAGTTCAAACTCTCTTAGCCTCTAAAGGTAACTTAAGTTTAAGAAGCAGTACCCTCTCTGCCTACCCATCCGCTCTTCTAAGGGTCCTCGGCCTACTGCTCCCTTGCGCTCTGATCTCTCTCAGCGCATCTGCTCAAGGCATCTACCCTTCTAACTTGCCTCTCGCTGTTCTTTCTGAGCTCTTGCTTTCGCCTTCGCTATCTTCTCCCCGGGGTGCTGTCCCTAAAATACACAATCACAGTGTGGGTGGAACGCCCCTCGACGCCCACCACGGACTTTCCCCGATGATGTCAGTTTCTGGCTCTTTCCATTGCTTCATCTCTTCGCGTCGTCCGTTAGGTTGACCCTTCTCTTTAGATGTCATCTTCATCTTCTTGTTGGCGACTTTAGTTTGACACTTTCCAGATCAAAAGTCATATGAACTTAAACAAGACTTTAACTTACAACTATTTCTTGACCTTTCTAGATCCTGTGAATGGTCATTCAAAACAAAGCTCAAATTCCAATCGCCTCCTCTCATGTTTAGGCAATAAATTTCGTTCGACATTTGTCACCTTAAATCTAACAAATGCTAGACTCTTCGGCTCGCATCTTCAAGTGAAGACTATTCACGACTCCTGCGAGCCCACTAAATTACATACATTGGGCTATGCTCCTGCGAACCCTTGGTTAGTCAGGTTATAATCACAAATGACCTAAATTCTTCTAACATTCCTACAATTTCTTCTACACAGTATAACCTTTAACATACATTTATATATAATCGCATTTTAGCAAATACTTTGCTCATGTGTGAATACATCTTACATAGAATACAATTACGTAGAATATGAACCTTAATACATAGAATATAGTTCACATACATAGAATATAAAGCCTATTCTCATTGCTTATCGTTATGCGTATGCCCTCTGCACGTTTCTTCATGTTACATTTCTCGCCGTTTCTGCATTTCAAGTTACACACGTATATGAACTCTACTTTGTACGTTCTTCTGTTCGTAAGCATTTCTACACATTACTACATTAGCCCACTACGTATACGGCCTTCTAAATCTAATACATCCTAAAGTGAATACAGTTATACATTTCCTATATTACTTTTGACTTCATCGGTTAATTATATGCTATAAGCGTCAATTTCATGTTACGATATACCTTTCATTCCTACGTTACATGATATGCTTGTAAATATGGCCTATACATAATTTTTATTCAAATTTGCGCTCTCTCAGTCCCCCCTTTGATGACTTTTAGGAGTCATCACTAAATGCAATTTGAATAACTCCTTTTAAACAGAACTAGTCATATCATTCCCTCTTTTCATCATTTCAAGTGCTCTCAAGCTTTTATACTGTTGATCTTGTAAAGCAGCTAATCTCCTTTCCTGCTCTCTCATAGATCTTTGTAACCGGTTCGTCCTATACCATTTATATAGTTTCACAAATCCTAACAATGTAATTATGCAAATTAATACTATTAATACAGGTTTTAATATGTACCACACTATACTTTTGCCAAGGTTAGCAAACCAACTTCCAACCTTACCTACTCCATTACCTACTTTTTCCCAAACATTTATTTTTGTCAAATCTTCTATTTCTTGATGAATCTGTGTAATGTTTCTTATAACCTTCTCAAGTGGTTTTGAATTATCAGGAATATAAGTACAACATTCCTGAACCTTCAAAGCCTTGCAAACTCCGCCCTCTTTTGCTAATATCACATCAAGAGCAAGTCGATTCTGAAGAACCATCGCTCTAATCGATTGCATCTCGCCTTCTATTAGCATTAATGACCTTGCAGTACTTGCAGATAATCTATCTACGACTGTAGCTAGTCTCCTGATCTTAACATCGTTAAGGATTAAACCTAACATAGGAAACATCGCTCCAAATACGTCTCCTACTACTTCTGCATCTCCTACTTCTCTTTTCGTTCTTGTCGAAGCCTTTCTTTCTATTATCGCTAAATCCTTTGCATGATATATTTTGGGGAAGACAATTGCCAAGTAACATGAACCATACCAATTGTCAGGCAGTTTTACATAGGCACTTTTCCCACATACAAAATATACATTAGGAATAGCTTGCATCCCTTTCATAAAATCTTTCGTATAATACTCTAACTTAAAAGCATGCTCACAATTTACTTCACCTACGAATTCACTCTCATAATATGTCTTGCTTCGAGTTAAACATAACTTTCCTTTCTGCGTTCTATCCAATGCTATTGGACCATTACTACCTTTCTTTTTATGTGCCTTCTCTTCTTCGGTCCAATCAGTTTTCCACTGTCCTGACATTTTTAGAATTTTCTGCCTTCTGTATCGATCATCTACTTGTGCTATAAACTTTTTCTCAATCTCTGACACTTTGCAAGTCAAATTATTCCTACGTGCGTATGAAGTATCTAATGTATCCCAAGGAAGAAAGAATTTGGCTAGTCTATCCTCCTTTTTGTAATAGTCCCACTTATTCATTTGCTTATAATTCGGAACTTCAGGCAGTACCGAATCATAATTTGAAAAGTAGTACTCAAACCCTTCTCTACCATAAAATATACTTAGCAGTAAACTACATGTTATCCCATAAGTCAATGGGAGATGATGATATCGGATGCCCTCATCTACAGAAGCCGGCAATTGCATACAAACGTAGCAATCTTTGGCCTCCATGGCATCAATATATTCGTATAACAGTTTAGCATATGCGTTTGACCTAAAGTTTCCCTGTGACTCATCTACATGTAATCTACGAACTTCGTCTGCTAGTAACGTCTTTTCACGTATAACATTGCTCTCCTCCTCCTTTCCCACAAGAGCAGGTTTCAAAGTCGTTACAAGTTTTACATCTGCTATTTCTTTATCGTTTTCATGTCCTACGATATATGATATCGTTACTACTGTTATTATGAGAAATATTACTACCGCTATAAGTGTACCTATTATGCATCTAGCTTTTCGGTTTGGGTTGCCGTTCTCCATGTTGTCAAAACAGCGCAACTCTTTCTTTTGCGAAAAGTTTATCAGTTCAGTCCTTTGTTTGCTTTGTTTTCTTCTCAGTTTGTAAAGTGCTCTTTTATCAACAAAGTCTCTTTTTCGCAACAGTGTCTCTTTGTTTTTAACAACAGACAACCCTAACCCTTCTCCGTCCTCTAAATGTAAACCCTAATTTTATCTTCTTTCCACTCGGCGCTAGGTTATCTTCTTCTTTATAACTTATATACAAAAGTCTCTATACATCAACAATTATTCTCGTACCTGCAGCTCTTGCAACTAGTTCCAATAATTCAAAACGAATGACTTTGTCTTCTTCCTCTGATATTTGATGACCAAATGTTGGAAATTGTAATCTGTTCAACACTAAATCCTTAATCTGACTCAAGTATGGGGGTATGGGAAGTGTGAAAGTCAGTAATCCCTCAGTCTCGAGTCCAGGCGTCAACATCCATATCTCCACTGCCACAAATGGATCGAGATCGATTACTTTCACGTTCTTCACTCTCCCAGATTTCTGTCCCCAAGACATCTGCTAGATAAGTCCACTCTGGGGTGGTGTACCTTCTACAGGGCACACGTACCCTTCTCGACCTTCGTGGACTCTCAGTTCCTGAGTCTATCGTTTCTTCCTCCTGATCCGATTCTTCAGCGATCGGGACAAGAGTTCTTTCTTGCTTTTCTTCCGAGCTTGGCCTTTTCTTTCTCTCTGGCCAACTGGCTTCGTCACTCCTTGTTCTTCCGCTCCTTGTTCTTGGACCTGTCTCTTGGTCACTCTCTGTTTGTTCAGTATCCGATTCAGTCTCCCAGTTACTTTCTTCTCCTGAGGCGACTTCGGTCTCGCTAATGTTCTGACCTTCGTCGTCCTGTTCCAACACAGTTTCAGCCTCTTCGATCACCTCCACAGCTTGGCTTTCCCCCTCTATGGCTTCTCCGTTTTCCGCCGGATTCTCATCCGAGAGAGGAGCTGTTTCTTCTAGAGGTGTTGGCACTCTTCGGGTGTGTGAGGCATGTATCCAGTTTGGCAGGCCTCCACACTTCTCTGCAGTGTTCGTGACAAGTATGACTTGAAATGGTCCTCGCCAACGCACGTCTAAGCAGTTCTTCCTGACATGCTTCTTCACCAGGACCCAGTCTCCCGGACTCAGGTCATGACACAAATCTTGTGCTGATGGAACCTCTGCAGCCTGGACCTGGAGGGACACAGAATTAATGGCATCAGATAGTCCCTTGCAGTAGTCCAAGATCAAGTCGTCTGTGATGTTCACTAGCGCTGCAGTTGGAACCGATGGCAATCTCATAGCTCTCCCCATTAGCACTTCATGTGGAGAGAGGCCTGTTTTTCTATCAGGTGTGCTACGTATGCTCATAAGAACCACTGGAAGTGCGTCTGGCCAACTCAGGGATGTCGATGAACAAACTTTAGCCAGTCTGGACTTGATTGTACTGTTGATTTGCTCTACGATCCCTGAAGCTTCTGGTCGATAACTGCAGTGTAGCTTCTGATCGATATTCAAAGCTGAGCACAACATCTTCACTATTTCGCTGTTGAAATGAGTTCCTCTGTCCGATTCCAAAGAGGATGGCACCCCAAACCTCGGTATTAACTCTCTAAGTAACAGTTTTGCTACTGTAAGTGTATCGCATCTACGTGTAGGGTAAGCCTCAACCCATCTAGAAAATATGCAGACAATCACTAAAACGTATCTGAGTCTGTTACATGGAGGCATTTCTATAAAATCAAGCTGCATTCTATTGAAAGGCCCCCCAGACCTCCCAATGTGACTCAATGTAACTGGTGTTCTCTTTCCCACGTTTAGTTGCTGACAAATCGTGCATCGCTGACATACTGCTTCTGCCGCTACTCTAAACTTAGGATTAAACCACGTTTGTCTGAATACTCTCACCATGGCATCTCTTCCTATGTGTGCTGATCCATGCAATTTCCTTGCCATTGGACTAACAAGTTCATTTGGTAAAACTGCTCTCCCATCGGCAGAGACCCAAAAATTCATCTCGCTTTTCACACAACCCGCTGTTTCCCAACTCTTTTTCTCATCATCTGGTGCATTCTCCTGAACACTCCTTAGCTCATCCCACGTATCTACAGTGTCTAACAACATTGTCAATTCAGTTCTTTCCTGTACTCCCCCCACTTTCACATCAGTGTGAGAATATCCTTGCTCTGCGCAGTAACGCGCTACTTCATCAGCATAACGATTGCCCTGCGACACAAAGTCTACATTCTTCGTGTGCGCAGCACATTTGACAACCGCAATAGCTGATGGTCCTTGCAATGCCTCTAACAATAGTCTCACGAATTCTCCATTCCTGATGGGAGAACCCGAGGAGGTCATGTAACCTCTTTGAGACCATAACTGCCCGTAATCGTGAACTACCCCGAAACCATACTGGCTATCGGTGTATATGGTGACTCGAAGTTTGTCGCCTGCTAAGCAAGCACGAGTCAAAGCAACAATTTCAGCTACCTGAGCGGAGTGTACTCCTTCCAGGCAAGCGGCTTCTATAACTCTGGTAATTGTGCAAACTGCATAAGCTGCTCTCAGCTGGCCAATATCGTCTCTTACGCATGAACCATCAACAAAGAAAATTTCATCAGGGTCAGTCAATGGCTCATCTACGATATCGGGTCTCGGTTTGGTGCATAGTTCAGTCACATCAAGGCAGTCATGATCTGTACAATTTTCATCATCCACCTCATTTGGAAGTGGCATCAACGTAGCAGGATTCAAGACGGAGCATCTTTTTAGGGTCACATTCTCGGCAGCCAGTATGACTTGCTCGTAGCGTGTGAGCCTGCTATTAGTCAGATGCTGAGTCTTAGTCCTGGTCATTAACAATTCCACAGAATGCGGTACGTACACCACTAACTGATGTCCCATCACCACGCTTTCAGAACGTTCAATGCTGACACCCGTTGCAGCAACGGATTTGACATCCGGGCAACGCTGCGGCTACTGGATCTAATGTAGCCGAAAAATACGCCACTGGCCTACGCGCATCTCCATGGATCTGAGCTAAAACCGCTAAAGCGCATCCCTCTCTTTCGCAGCAGTAAAGCAAAAATGGTTTTGTGTAATCTGGCATTCCTAAAGCCGGGGCACGACATAAGTCCTCCCTCAGCTGCAAAAACGCCATCAAACAGTCTTTGTCCCATGGTACCGGATCACTCACTCCTTTGTGCGTCAGTTGTAATAACGGCTTTGCCTTCAGTGAGAAGTTAGCTATCCACTGCCGACAATAACCGACCATGCCTAAAAACATCCTGACCTCTCTTTGTGTTGTAGGCGCGTTCATTTTCATAATCGCCTCTATTCTGGCTGGAGACACCTTCCGTTTCCCCTTTTCAATCCTGTGGCCCAAGTATTGCACTTCAGTCTTACAATATTGCAATTTACTTGGTGACACCTTGTGCCCGTTCTCGGCCAAGTGATTTAACAAGGTTATGGTGTCTTCTCTGCAAGCTTCCTCTGTTTCTGACGCAACTAGGAGGTCGTCTATGTACTGGACTAGAACTGAGTTCTTGGGCAGCACTAGACTTTCAAGATTTCTCTTTAAAAGCTGGTTAAAAATCGATGGGCTTTCTGTATACCCCTGAGGGATACGACACCATGTTAAAACGCGATCTTCCAGCTTAAAAGCGAAAAGATACTGGCTATCTTCATCTAAAGGTATCGAAAAGAAAGCCTGGCACAAATCTATCACAGTGAACCATTCAGCTTGGAACGGTATCTGAAATAGTATCACTGATGGATTTGGTACCACTGGACAACATGAGACAACAATATTATTAATCTTTCGAAGATCCTGCACTATTCTGTATTTTCCACTAGGCTTCTGTAAACCCATAATCGGTGAGTTACATGGACTACCCACGATCTCCTTCAGTATTCCCTGTTTAATCATGGATTCGATCACAGGCTTTATTCCTGCAATCGTCTCTGGTGTCAACTTGTACTGTGGTGTTCTTGGATATTCGGCATTGAGTCTTACCAAGATCTTTACTGGTTCTACTCCTTTGATCAATCCTATTTCTTCTCCAGTAAAATCCCACACTTCAGCTGACACTTTCTCCCTCAAGTCCTGTGGAAGTTCCTCCACTGTTAAGGTAGGATATAGTTCCACGCATTCCTGCGAATTTACAACTTTGAAATCAGCATCTTCATCGTTGGTCTGCACTTCTACTCCTTCAGGTGTGCAATGTATTGTGCAATTCAGTTTACACAACAGATCTCTTCCTAGCAAACACACCGGGCTAGAATCACAGATCACAAACTGATGTTCGTCACTGTAATTCCCTATCTTTACTGACACTGGTTCCGTCAGAGGATTCGTCATCCTCTTGTTTGCGACTCCTACCACCTGAATCATCTCTCCTGATATCGGCAGACCTGGGACTACCGCTGATCTCAACGTGGATCTAGTGGCTCCCGTATCCACCAAAAAGGTCGTAGGACATCCAGCTACTTCAGCCTCTACGTATGGTCCCCTCTGATCTACTTCCAGGGCTGCTCCTAAGGTACAATCTTCTTCCCTATTCACTCGTTGCCCTGTAAGAGGATCAACGTAGTAGCATTCTTCTCCTCCTACGAATAATGGCATTTGTCTATAGGTTTTCCCTCCATTCGTGATGCGAGGTGGTTGAGGAAACGGGGCTCGAGGAGTCTGAGTCCCCCCTTTGATAAACTTTCCTTTCGGGACTGTTGCTCCCTTAACCACGTTAGTCTGTACCTCTTCCTCCTCCTGTTCTAATTCCCCTGTCTCAATATTATACGGACACTCGCGTCTCCAATGTCCCACCTCGTTACACTGATGACACCTGGTTGTCCTTTTCAGTGTTGCGATATCCATTCTCGGTCTCGGTCTTTCTTCCTCTTCTCTGCTCTGATTATTCTGTTTCTTTGCTTGCGTTCCTGTTCCCTGCTGTCGCTGTCCACCCTTTCCAGCTGCTTGCATTTGTACTAGCATCAGCTTTTCCTTGGGCTTCTTCGCCTTCGAGTCTATCTCATCGCTACAGTATCTTGCATACCTCAGAATTTCGTCTAAAGGTTTGTTCTGCCAACAGATCAAGTGCTGTTGAATCATTAGGCTTATGTCTGGTCTCAATCCGAGAACAAACTTTGACACAAACTGTCCTATGTCTTTAGGATCCATTACGTCTAGTCCACTGTACTGCTTAAATGCTTTCAATAATCTCTCATAGAACTCGTGAACTGTCTCTTTAGGCTCCTGAGTTGTTCGATCTATCTTAACCCAGTCTATGTCTTGCACCGGCACTTTCTCTTTTAGCCATGTTATTACTCTTTCGTATTTTTCCATGACCCTGTCTGATGGACCACCTGTCTGGGTATCTCTCTGAGGCTCACAAGTGGGCCATTCAATACTAAGTTTGCATGCCGTCCACAAATCTCCGGGTACCACGATATCGAACAATGTGTTCAAATCGATCCACAGTACCTTAGAGATCTTCACGAATCTCTCTACCTGCTTGTACCACTCTACGGGATTTTCTCTAAGCTTCGGGAAGGAATTAGTGAATGCCGCTAAATCCCTCCTACTCCATGGTACATGCACGTAGTTTCCGTTCGCGATTTCTCGCAAAGGGAAAGCTTCCATTCGCATTAAGTCTGTATCCTGAGATTTCACAAGTGTACTCCGTCTGACAGATCCCTTCTTGGACCATCTTTCCTCCCATCTATCCAGATCTCTCCATATTCTAATACACATGACCAATTCCCTTATGTGTACTCTCAGTCCAATCGTTCTGCGCTCATCTAAGTCTAGATCCGTGCAATTCAGCCTATGGTTGGCCTGCAAAGCCTTAGTTCGCGATATGTCTATCATGTACTTTTCTGCCAATTCAGATAACTTTTCATGAGCTGCTCTCGCTTTCCGAGTAACATCTTTGGATAAGAACAGTATCTCATCTGGTGCGTACAGCTCTAACCTCTCGATCGCCACTGTGCCGTCAATTATTTCATCTAAGTCCGATTTTAAACTCATTACATCTATGCGTCTTGCTTTTATTTCAGCTTTCAGTACGTCAGTCCTAGGTTGTTCTCTCATATCCCTCTCTCCTCCACTATGCGCCCTACGCCTGAGCACAGGTGAGTTATGAGGAATCTTTCTTCCATCTCTTTGTTCCCACCTCTCTAAATCCCAAGCCTTTCCATCTTCCCTTGGGGTGTGGTGGAACAATGCTCCATCCTTCAACCCTACATTCCGCCTTTTCGATTCGGTTTCTCCAGATACAAGATAAGATCCTCCGTGCTGTTCTAAACCACTGTAATTCGCTTGCTGTCTGGTATCACTTAACAGACGATAAGGTCCTTCATGGCTCTCCATGCTCCCGCGATCTCTTTCGTGATCACCGGATGTATGGCGAGACGTTTCGCGACTCCCTATGTTCTCTTGACTCCGTTCTTGATCACCGGACGCATGGCGAGACCCTTCGCGGCTCTCCATGTTTCCGTGATTCCAATGTCGCACATCCTCATCTGGGGCATGGTGTGTGCACCTAAAGGTATTCCGGTATTCTTGCGTCCTACGTTCCCCTTCACTGAAGGTGACGCGAGGTACTTCGCCACACCCTGCACTCCTGTCGTCACACTTTTGCCTATTGCCACTAATGGTAGGGCACGTATCTCTTCTGCTTTCTTGGCTCCCTCTCTCCCACTCCGGGCTGCTTTCGCCAGCTCCACAATGAGAGAGGACCTTGTTATCCTGGTCTCTCCACTCTGCTCCTGTTTCTAAACTTTTATTCCGAGCCTCTTCGGCAGTATCCCATTCTTTCAGATATTCCCTTAATTCCTTATAGGATTTCGGTTTTGGTCCCCTCAAATCCATTGATCCTCTTCGACCCCCTTGTTCTATCCAGGGACCCGTTGCGGAATCTAATGGGGTACTCCGACTCACTGGTGCTAATCTCTGTCTTTGAGGATTCATTGTGTTATTCCTATTCTCCATCTCTGCCCTTTCCCTGTCCCATCGTGCCTGTTCCTCCTGCTGGACCCCCTCTGGGTTGTAAATTGACACTATAGGGCCTATGGTAACAGGTACTTGTAAAGCGTCTGGCATTTGGTACGACCTTGCGCATTGCGTCTCTGGCACCTTCTGGACCACGAATCTTCCCACTACTCTCTGTTCGGAACTAGTTTGGGGTACTTCCTCACTCTTGTTAGCGTCCCACTCCGTTACTGGGATCGATTTATATTCACCCCATCTAGCTCCGTCCCCTTGCTGTAATATGGGACTTGCGGATTCACCGCTATATGGAGGTGGTCTATCTGTTAACAGCCTCTCTATTAGATCCTCCTCCGTCTCGCTTTCCTCATCTTCCTCCTCTAGAGGTTTCTTTTCTCCCGTGGCTTCTATCATGGTGAACAGTTTGTCTGCTTCTATCTTTTGCACTCTCCACTTCTTAGCTTCCTCATCCCATTTGGCATCCTGTACTGCCTTTACTGATCGTCTCACTCTTTCCTGACGTCTCTTTAAACTCTTCTCGTGCGCTGCTCTGAACCATGCACTAAGAGCTTCGAATTGTGTTGGCCTCGGTAGAGGTCTTGTTGCAAGCATTACCGCTTTCAGTTGGTTCAACACGTCTAGTTTAAACGTTCCGAATCTCGGAAACATCAATTCCTTTTCCCCTTCTGTTAGCCTATTCCACTCGGAGATCCACATTATTGAGTGTAAGCCGACATTTACTGCCATGTGATAAGCTGGTGTGCCTTCTGGTGGAGCTTCTTCTCCGGCATATAAGTTTCTTCTATTCCTCCTAAGGAATTTTCTCAAACCCTTAAAGCACTTCATTTTTGATAATCTACGATTTTCTCTTATTATTCTCTTCCTTATTTACGTCCTGATGACAACCACCAATACCTGTGCGACTCTCGCTAATCAGCCTATCCCAACGCTGTTCTATGCCAACTGACCAATCTCAGCGCGATTCTACGCTGACGTCACTCGTTCCCTCTGCAGCAATTTCCTTCGTTTCTCAACTCGTCTCGCGGTCTCACATGCGTTTCATTCATACGCCGAAAAATGACTACTTCCGTCCAAGCGATCACTTTTCTCTGACTGTACGGCCACAGTCTAACTGTAATTGTCACCTCAACTAGCGAAACGTCTTCCTCTTACGGTCAGACGCTCGCTTCAACTGATAGGTTACTTACACACAGTAAACGTACGACCAGCATGCGTTTACTCATACACTCACTCAAACGCTCCCCCTATCATCGGTCTGCGGGCGATCAATGGTACCTCATGACCCCCTTTCAATGGTAGACAAATTACTCTGGGTGTTCGATACACCCGAACCACTTACGCCCTCTGGACCTAAGATTTTATCCGGTTGCGCGCGCTCACAACCTTCCCTCAATCACACTACAGGCATTCAACTCCGCTTGACATTACAACACAGGAACAACATAAAACACCGCAATCTTACAACGCATGACCCTTATACTCACTCTCGACCGATTCAGCTGCTTTTCTCTCGACGCACCGTCAGCACCTTCTTCGGCAGGGATTCTTCTTCTGGTCGTCGATGACTAGGGACCTTGGGGTAAACTAAACCTGGCCTAGGTCGTCTTCCTCAAGAAGATAACCATCATTACTCTGCTACCAACTGCGGGGAATGAGATTTTGGTATCAATTTATAATCAATTTAATAATTTATCTCATTCGTTCTTTTTGGACCGCTAGTATCTGTCATTGAGTAAAAGACAACCCCCACATAGGTTTAGATAAACCCCATTAACTGACGCCACTCTGAAGAACCACTTACAACTGATAAAGTTTAAAAGTTTTATATAAAAGTCAAATTTGAATGCAAATACAATCCTCTCAGGATAAATCTCAAAGTATACAAAGAATACAAAATCAGTTCCAAAATCAGCAATTTAGTTTCGGTGTGAAGTGGTTCCTTTGCGTCATCTACAGAAAGAGAAAATAATCAAGTTAAATCTGTCCCTACTCTATACTAGGTGACATCCCTACTTCGTAAGTTTCTTCCCTAAAAAGGTGTCAGCAGTTTGACTTCCAAAGAAGTTCAAACTCTCTTAGCCTCTAAAGGTAACTTAAGTTTAAGAAGCAGTACCCTCTCTGCCTACCCATCCGCTCTTCTAAGGGTCCTCGGCCTACTGCTCCCTTGCGCTCTGATCTCTCTCAGCGCATCTGCTCAAGGCATCTACTCTTCTAACTTGCCTCTCGCTGTTCTTTCTGAGCTCTTGCTTTCGCCTTCGCTATCTTCTCCCCGGGGTGCTGTCCCTAAAATACACAATCACAGTGTGGGTGGAACGCCCCTCGACGCCCACCACGGACTTTCCCCGATGATGTCAGTTTCTGGCTCTTTCCATTGCTTCATCTCTTCGCGTCGTCCGTTAGGTTGACCCTTCTCTTTAGATGTCATCTTCATCTTCTTGTTGGCGACTTTAGTTTGACACTTTCCAGATCAAAAGTCATATGAACTTAAACAAGACTTTAACTTACAACTATTTCTTGACCTTTCTAGATCCTGTGAATGGTCATTCAAAACAAAGCTCAAATTCCAATCGCCTCCTCTCATGTTTAGGCAATAAATTTCGTTCGACATTTGTCACCTTA
Source organism: Lissotriton vulgaris (assembly GCF_964263255.1). Taxonomy (NCBI): domain Eukaryota; kingdom Metazoa; phylum Chordata; class Amphibia; order Caudata; family Salamandridae; genus Lissotriton; species Lissotriton vulgaris. The sequence continues at coordinate 27,176 of NW_028244690.1, forward strand.
AATCTAACAAATGCTAGACTCTTTGGCTCGCATCTTCAAGTGAAGACTATTCACGACTCCTGCGAGCCCACTAAATTACATACATTGGGCTATGCTCCTGCGAACCCTTGGTTAGTCAGGTTATAATCACAAATGACCTAAATTCTTCTAACATTCCTACAATTTCTTCTACACAGTATAACCTTTAACATACATTTATATATAATCGCATTTTAGCAAATACTTTGCTCATGTGTGAATACATCTTACATAGAATACAATTACGTAGAATATGAACCTTAATACATAGAATATAGTTCACATACATAGAATATAAAGCCTATTCTCATTGCTTATCGTTATGCGTATGCCCTCTGCACGTTTCTTCATGTTACATTTCTCGCCGTTTCTGCATTTCAAGTTACACACGTATATGAACTCTACTTTGTACGTTCTTCTGTTCGTAAGCATTTCTACACATTACTACATTAGCCCACTACGTATACGGCCTTCTAAATCTAATACATCCTAAAGTGAATACAGTTATACATTTCCTATATTACTTTTGACTTCATCGGTTAATTATATGCTATAAGCGTCAATTTCATGTTACGATATACATTTCATTCCTACGTTACATGATATGCTTGTAAATATGGCCTATACATAATTTTTATTCAAATTTGCGCTCTCTCACACCCACTCACATAACTATATAGCCTCCTATACACCCACTCAAACATCCACACAACCACTCAGATACCCATTCACAGACACATAAAAGTACTCACACAATCACTCACTCCTTCAAGGAGCCACTCACTCACTCATACAGCCACTCACACAATCATTCACTCACTCATACAACCACTCACAACCAGCCACTCATCCATACAGCCACACAGCTACTCACACACACTTATACACCTATACAGACCCATCCATCCATTCACACAGACCCTCACTCTCCAATACAGCATGCACAGGGGGCTGGCGACTTACACATGTGACTAGGAAATTAACAGCACTGTCTGAGTGACAGACAGGACCAATTAGGTTTGCAAGTTGTAATCCACAGGCATCTTCCTCTTAGCTAGAAGCCTACCTGTTTGTAACAACAACCTCCTGTGGTCTTTTTGATACTGCTGAAATGGATGGGTGAAACTGGATGCACTTCGGTGTTCAAAATCAGTGTGTGTGAGCAATATGACAGAGTATGAACTTGGGTGTACTGGAGAGTTTAGCTGGGGCTTGCTTTTGCTGTCAAATTACAAGCACCTTATACTGAAGAAAAGTGCCATTCGTTTGTCGAATGTTTTCTGTCCGGATTGTATTAAAATTAAGCCTTAATTATTGACGTGAGTAGGTATGCCTATTGATTCACATATATTCACATATATGACTGAATTACACTGAAATATTTGTTTTCCTCTTCCGACGTGCAGCTTGTTCCCTGTAACAGTGAACAAATGGGAGCTGTATCTTCATAGAGCTTTTATCAACCAGGGTATTTAGTTACAGATCGGTAGTGAGCAATAATTTGATGTATGAACGTGCAAACAGAGGCTAATGGAAAATCACATTCCGAGTGATCTGGCATCTGGGCAAGTTGGTTAGATTCACTATTTGAATATTTAGAATGTTATTAGGTTACAGGCACCATTATGTTCTTGAAGGGAACCCCCCCCCCCATAAAAAAGCCTCACTTCTGCAGGAACTCCCAAAGCTCCTGTGAGGGGACCTAGATTTTTTTTTGGAGCACTCCTCAAAGAATGCTTAAAAAAGGAAGCTTTTTTTTTAGCCAAATGTTTTAATGATATTACTATTGTACCATTCCCTTGAACTCTAGATAAGTGTGTGCGCTTTGCCTGTTCACCCACTCAAGGCCATGTCAAACATGGTTCAAAGTGAGGGGCAGTTTATTTTCCTGACTCTTCCCTTAAAGCGGAAGGTACACTAGCTGCATTTCACATTAACGTCAGGCCCGGACTGACCGTTGCGGGCATCGGGCAATTCCCCGGTGCGACGCAAGGGTGGGGGCCGGTTTTGGGCCCCCCTGGGGGACGTTTTTGTTACAGGGCCGTTTAAGCAGCATAGCTGAAAAATCGGCCCTGTAACAAAATCGTCCGAGAGCCGGCCCCGGCAAAGAGCTTGGTCGCACCCTCACCCTCAACCTCGCCCAGGGGGGCCGGCCGAGCACTTTGCCGGGGCCGGTTTTGGTTCCCAGTCCGGCCCTGATTAACGTTGTGGTTAGCCATGGCCCGTACAGGTAAGAGAGGTGGGGCCGGGGGAGGGGGGATTTCAATGGATAATTATTTAATTTTCCCTGGCCATCGGCCGTCAAAATTTCCCCCCACCCGGCCCCACTGCCTCACCACTTATACCTGCATTGGCCCCGGCTGGCTGTGGTGTTGCCATTGTGCCGCGGAAGGAGGTGGGTGAAGGTAGGGGTGGGCGGCAAATTCTGTTCCGCTCACGTAATTTGTGAAATTTCGGCTGTTCCTCGAAAATGTAGACACTTCCGCAATTCACGGCGGAACGGAATTCGGGGGGCATGAGGTATTTTTTTAGTTTAAGAAAGTTTTATTTGCATTTTGAATTAAATACAAACATATGTCATAAGTAAATGGAAAACTAAAAATATGAAGAAAAATTTACAAAACATATGCAATGAGCAATAAAACCAATATTAATAAGGATATAGAAAGGGGAAGAAAGAAAGAAAAATAAAGATACAGGCGAAGAAGAAAAGAAGAATGGAAGGACAAAAGAGGAGAAGGAGAAAGAAAAAGAAAGAGAGGAGAAGAAGGGAATAAGTGGGATGACTAAGAATCAGTCAGGGAATCGGTTGGAGGAAAGATAAGAAGTAAAAGGGAGCCAAAGAAGATCGGATTAAATTTTCAGGGGAACAGAAGAGGATGAAGCGATAGCAATCCTATGATGAGGTATTTTTAAACCTCACCAGGAAGCACTTGCAGGAGCCCGAGTGTCCACTTCTCTGCCTCCCTCCCTTCCTCCATCCTTTCCTCCCTCCCTCTCTCGCTTTCTTTCCGTCCGTCTCTACCTCGATTTTGATCCTACTGACTTGCTGGCAAACTTCCTCCATTTGTTCCCCAGTGAAATGGATTCAATCGAATGAAACTCTGTTGCTGGAAAAGCAGTCTGTTTCTTTAATTTTTCTCTTTCAAAGTGCAGCGTCTGGATGGAGAAGGGCGGGAAGAAAACGTTTAAGAAAGCGTGAAAAATAAATAAATAAATAATGCACGGCATGATGGCCGCAAAGTGGCAAATAAATGAAAAAAATAATAATAAAGCAAGACACGTTGACAAGGTTGGTTTTATTCTCACGCAAACACAGTAGCGCCACTTTACAGGTGATACTTTCTCTCCCTAACAAGAGGCATGTGAACTCGCATTGAAGGCAGCACCACCCCACACACACTGGCGGTATGCAATGTCTTCCCGGCATATCCCCACTATGATTGACAGCTCAATCAAGGGACCTCGGCGCTATTCGAGGTAGCACTTACTGATTAGCCCAGTGGTTCCCAAACTGTGCACCGCGGCACCCCGATGCGCCGTAATGAGGAGCCAGGGGCGCAGCGACCACAGTGGGGTAAAGGGTGGGGAAAAGTGAAGCAGCCTCCGCCAAAATACGTCCCACCTGCAAAAACCGGGGACATGGTTTGTCCCAAGGGCGCACTCCTGCCATTGCCACTTTACGTTCGTACATATACGCGTCGTACGTGCGTTTTACAGGTAGCCTCCATTACTGGCATACGATAGCCATGCCGTTGGAGGGGAAGATACTTGTGCCGTCTTCTGCAGCCCACCGTCTTCTGTGCCCGCCGTCCTCTGCAGCTTATAGTCTTCTGCCCTAGGACCCTCTTCCCACGTAAGGTAAGTTAAAAGGGCAGTTAGTGCTGATTTGTAACGTGCTCCATATTTTCAACAGGCGATCTCTAAACCTCAGCACTTCCTACAGTGGAATTATGTGGCAGTGTTTTCCTACAGTGCAGCCATATGAAGGACAATGTATAGCACTTTGGTAATTCTTGTAGACATGACCTCAAATAGTTCTGAAGCTGTGACAATATGCCCAGACGTGGTACTTGCGTCTGGTTTATAGAGCTGACATCTCTGATGTCTCCGATATTGTGTGCAAACAGACATCATCTTTCGTAAGGTGCAGCCTTCAGCAGATGGGGGCCAAGCAATAGGATGTGAGCATGTTTTCAGACACGTAACTGCATACTAATGGGAGCAGTATGCAGGCGAGTGCATTTGAGATTTTTCCTGATAGAGCGTGGAACAATGCCCAATATGTGGCCCATCCGGCATATGTATGTAGCTACAGACACAGAAGATAGTTGGAGGGTTTTGTGGGAGCTAAATCGTATGACCTTGAGCAACCGCGACTGGGCCTTCTAAGCTTGTCTGCATTGAGAGCAACCTCTGTGGAGCCAACCCAAATAGATTTGTCCCGAACGTGCAGAGAAAACTCATCCAAGGGTTGCAAATTCAGAGAGGAAACTAGAGTTCTACAAAATAGGCACAAAATTGCACAAAATTCGGATAAATAACATTTATTTTCACTAGATTGCACTGCAACAGTGATTGCATGCAGGGACCCTAATGCCTCCTAGTGCACCCTTCATTGTTTATTTGTATCTGGGATTTGTTCATTACTCAGAGTTGCCTCTAGCTAAAATGCATCAAACTCCAGGGCAAGGCTGACTGAAATGGGCCGAATGATATTCCTCTCTGCTTGTCACTAGTCAGACAATCAAATGGCTGGCATAAAGGGAGAGTGCTTAAGTCCGGATTAGAAAGGAGGGGATTCAAGCGGGCCCAGGTCTGATGACCTAGAGCAGCATCACTTGGGCCTTCCAACCTAGATTGCCATTTGTGGAAAACTGGCACCTAAACTATTGCATGTAAGTAAGAAGTGACACCAAACACCATGGGGTACTCATCTGTTATAATACTTACACTGACAATTTGACATAGCAATCAAGCTTTTGTTAGTCATTAGTCTGGCCTACGTGCTAATTATCTTATATTATCTGATACCTCCGGGTCTAGCCAGCACTATATAAAACTTTTCAAATAAATAAATCAAATAAATCAAAGTTGGAAAAACAAGCGCATCCATCTCACTAGTATTTTTAAGGTACGTTTCAGACTCGGTTGTTTTATCTGTTCATTGAAAAGATTTTATTATACAGAAATTTTTGAACTATTGTGTGGTTGAAAAAAGTTGCATGGAAACATATTTTCATATTAATCTTGTATCGTTTCACACTTAACGAGTTTTTATTAAACAATGGTTATCTTATTTTGTTACAAATATGATTATTATACCTTCATTGCATCCCAATTAATTTAAGGAAGACAACAGGAAGTAATCCCAAGGTCGGGCTTACATCCTCACCCCACCCGCCCACCGGTAAAAAAATGGTGAGGAGCCACGGCCAACTGCCAATTAGGTCAAGGGAGCCACGGGCCAAAAAAGTTTGGGAACCACTGGACTAGCCAGTAGAAAGTACTTCAGCGGAGTAGAGGAAATGCACAAAACGGTGGCATCTTCTTGGATAAATTTGCGGGGCAGGATTAATTCTGGCTGGCAAGATGCTTGTCTGCCCCTGAGAGTGACCCTGCATAGCTTATAACGGGTGCAGCACAATCTCCGCGAAATTTTGCGTGCTCGCGGAGATTTCTTGCTTGTTCGCGGAATTTTGCGAAAGGCAACTTCACAAATTCCGCCCACCCCTAGGTGAAGGTCACCCTTTTCAAGGCCACCTCTTTCCTCATCTGTTGTAGCTCTGCAACCTCATCTTGGCAGAGTTCATAGGTCACAAAGGGTGCCAATAGTGCCCTGGGTAAATAGAAATGTGCCCCTCCTCGTTATTGCTGGTGTATAAAATGAGGCAGCACCCTGCCTCTGAACACTCATTGCACTTCCCCTGAATGACCAACAAGTTAGCTCTGTCAATCTGGTTCTAAGTTGTTTGTTGGAGAGGTAGTATTGATGTGGGGTGGCATGGTAGAAGGGAGGGCAATGTAGGGGCTAATTGAGTGCTACATACAGTGACTGCACATTAAAAACGACTAGAAGGACACTTATGTAGACAGTTTTTTTTTGCCCCTCTGAAGATTGCTGCCTGGGCCCGGGCCCTGGTCACCCATGCCAAAGGCAGCCCTGAAGAACAGCCAGCCCTGCACTGGCACTGAAATAGCACTTTCAGGCCGACGCCTCTTCTCTTCAGAGCTGAACTGTACAAATCAGCCCTCTACGGGGCAATTAGAAAAGGGACAAGGGGTGGTGTTTAGGAGGAAGACCCCTAAGGGAATGAGACATGACAGTATTACCAGTGGTACATACACCAGCCCTACTAACCTATCTTTCAGCTTCTCATATATACCACATAAAGTGCATCGCCATCGGCAGGCACACCTCGTGGCAGATATAGCCATACAGTCACGGAAATAAACGTCACACAGCGTATCACACATTCCCTGGCATCGACTGGACACCTGTCAACATACAGAGCCAGCAGTGTCGGCTGCTGAAGGTAAGCACAATGTCACGGGCCACTGGCTGGCTGCAAGCGCCCCGCTCTTGAGCATAAACCAGATTAAGACTTGAGGGTTGATTCCACTCCAGGCAGCCGAGTTGCTGCCCTCAAATGATATCAAACGTCCACAGTCCAGGTTCAATTCAATTCAATTCAAAAATACTTTATTCGGATTTCAACAAATCCATAAAAGCAACACAATTAAAAGTACATTAAAAATAGTTACAAAAAACTTTCACAAGTAGTTAAAGACTGCAAAAAGAGCATACAAGCATAAATGTAAACAATCAGTGTAATCCAGTTACTAAAGTGCAGTCCAATTTACTAAAGTGCAAAGGCATTGGGAACTGTACAGCGCATAAACATTTCAAGGAGATTCCATCGATTTGCGTGTAGAAGAAATAACTTTCAGAAATGAGCTTACACGGAAGATCAATTCATCGTTTTCTAGTTTTAAAAGCATAGAGTAGGATTGGGTCAGGGAAACTGGTCTGTGTTTTTTAAAATATGGGGCTAAAAACCATTTAATGTATTTCATATAAAATTTACAGTTAAAAAGGAAATGTAATTCATTTTGTCTACTAAATCCATCGCAGGGACAGGGGCATGGCGTGTTTCCAGAGTTCATCATACTATGGCCCATAGGAAAGCAAAGTGAGTATTTTATAGTCCCAGCTCTCAAGCGATATAATAACGATCTTTCCCAATTAGTCAATGGAAGTCTTAGGTATAAGGGAATTTGTTGTGGAGATGAGTCATTGTTTACATTATTCACATATGACTTAACAGTTTGTTTTTTCAGATCTTCCTCCAACCTCTTTTCCCTATAAAGGGCGTAGAGTTCAAATTTTACATCCTTTTTATCAGTGCTCTTGATCTGAGGGGGGTCGTTAAAAAGATGGATTTTGCCTATGCTGTTTAGGCTTTCCTGTGTCGCCCTAAGCCACGGGATTCTCATGCCTTTATCACAAGCTAAACACTCCATCACAATTTCCTGAGTTAAGGTAGCGCGATCATTGGACCAGATGGCCAGCCAGAATAATGCAGGCCGTGCGGCAATAAAATCAGTTATATAGGGCAAGTTAAGTTCAGCATGGCAGATGTACCCGGATGAGGAGATTGAGGTTTCAAGTAGTTTCCTGCATAACCGGTTCTCTTCTGTCTGCAGGCTGGATGTTTTCACTATCCCCCAAATCTCAGCGCCATAGGTTGCTACCGGGACACATTGCAGTCTGTATATTTTCACAATTGCATTAATTGTTTCAGTCCTCTTTGGCCGTGGAAGGGAAAGGATTGAGTTTATGGCCTTTGAGAACTTGCCTGTGGCGTGGGCGAGATGCCTACTCCACAGGCCGTTCTCAGCAAAGACCATACCCAAATAAGGAAATAATTTTGTGGAGTACAAATTATCTTGTCCTATAGAAATGGAATTAAGATGTTTGGCCCCTGGCCCGCAGGCCATAATAAACGATTTTTTAAAATTCACTTTCAGATCCAGATTCCCCATAAAATGTGCAAAATTCTTGACCAGAGCACGTAGGGCATTTGGTGTTAGGCCCATAATCACCACATCGTCGGCGTACAGAAGTGCGGGTAACAATCTCCCTTGGATTCTCGGGGCGTCAGTGGTCGTTTTTTTCAGAGAATCGCTCAGTCCGTTTATATAGATAATAAACAGCAGGGGTGCTAAAACGCACCCCTGTCGGACGCCTCTTTCAACCTTGATTGCCCCTGAGATCTCACCATCCATACCAATCCGTACCTGTGCTTTAGTGTCTGCATGTAGATAAGCCAGGAAATGCACCAAAGGTTCGTCAAGGCCATAGGAGAGGAGAGTCGCCCACAGTTTTGACCTGTTCTCTAAGTCAAATGCGGACGACAAATCCATAAATGCTAGGTAAATAGGTGAGGCCCTAGCTTTGGTGTACTTGCCAATTATGAGGTTGAGGTTCAGGCATTGTTCAGTTGTCCCAACCTTGCTTCTGAAGCCCATTTGGCATCTGTCCATCACCCCTGCTTCTTCGGCCCAGTCATTCACTCTGTTATACAACACCCGGCCCAAGATTTTCAAGGTGTTGTCTAAGAGCGAAATGGGCCTGTAATTTGCAGGGTCAGATCTTTCCCCTTTTTTGTAGATGGGGACTATTATGCTTGTTGACCAGGTGTCAGGAATAGGGACCAACGGCAAACAATTGAAAACATTAACCAGGATGGGTCCCGAAAATTCCGGCTTGTGTTTAATTAGGTCGATTGGAAAGCCATCTGGCCCAGGCGCCTTGTTCCCGAGGCTTTGATTAATAGCCAAGATGACCTCCCCCTGGGTTATGTCTAGTGGATTCAGTTTGCCAGGACTATAATCATATGTAGAAGCCACAGGGTTGGCGTATATTTCGGAGAAGTGTTGTTCCCATTGCTGGCTTGAAATGGTACAGCTAATTGGTGATAACTGTTTTCCCATGTCCCGCATCTTCCTTACAGCAGGCCAGAAGGTAGCGCTATTTCCCACAGCAGCTGAAACAGTTAATTCCTTCCAGTGTTCTTCCACCATAGCAGCCTTCCTTATCCCTATGGTTGTTTTGTAGGTTTGTCTGGCGGTCCGTACATCTGTTTGGCTCCTGGGTTTGGAATTTAGAGCCCTACGGAGAGCCTTATTTGCCGCTGAACAGCGACTGTCAAACCACCTAGGCTCATCATTATGTTTTTTGTTGGGGACAGTTAAGAGAGTCTTTATAGCATTACAGAGATTTACAAAGTTTTTGACTATCCTTTGGTGATTCCCATCGGTAAGTGAACATGAATCAACTAGTGGTTGGTGGTTACTTATAATTGTGTTCATAATGCGACCACTGTCCACCCCTTTCCATTTCAGCCTTAAGTTGTTAGTTGAAGGCATAATATCCCTAGCTCCCAGAGTGCGAGCAGGTGCTTGGGTCGATCCTAGTCTTAAGGTTACTTCCAGTGCATTATGGTCTCCAAAGGCTGTTTCTAGGACTCTTGCCTGGGTGACTCTGTCTAATAGTTCTGCGGACATGAAAATATAGTCCACCGTACTAGAAAAGTCTCTGCCTCTAAAGGTTGGAATATATGCAGATTCACTAGTTTTACAAGTGTCCATGATATCCAATAGGGTATGCGCATTTATGAAACTTTCTAGTTCCTTTCCGCGTTTAGTGGCCCTGTCTGATTGAGTAACACCTTCTTTGAGTTTGGCTAGTTTAGCATTGAAATCCCCAGCTAGGATAATCCTATTGTTCGCACAGTTGTCAAGGGCTTCAGTTATTTTCGCTAGGTTCCCGAATAGTTCTATGTAATTCCTGTTTGGAATTGAATGGAAATCATTATTATAGAAGTTAATCAGGTATAACGGGGACCTACGTGTGAACTCAATTAGTTGAATGTTTGGGCTTTTGGTTGGTATTAATTTGATAGCCCCCCCTAAAGTTATCCTGAATCCAATCAAGAGACCTCCCATAGGGCGTCCAAAAACTGGCTTCTGTGCGTTAACGCTGTGACATTCGAAGCATTCTATAGCTGTTTCAGAGGTAGCCCATGTCTCTTGTAACATTATTATGTCTTTATCAGATATGAATTTTAACCATTCCAGGTCCGACACCCGCTGTTGGAGTCCGGCAACGTTCCAGCTAATGATCCTTAGTTCGTTGTTAGATTGTTTATATGGGTATGGTTTCCCATGGATCATATGCGTATCAGAGGCTTTTTGGGGGCTACGGGGAACTCGGGGTTCAGATATTACGGGCCCATTAGTATTACCACCTGCTTGCTCTTCTCTTATCGGTGACATCCTCAAACTAATTTGAGCTAAGTGTATACTGGGGTTCTCCTTATCATGCACCTCTTTGATTTTTGTGATCTCAATGGGGCAGCCCTGTTTAGTTCCCTCCAGTTCAGTGTTCCGCGGCCAGAATGGTGATAGAAGTCAGTCAACCATTTCTAGGCTGCTGAATCTATTGAAAACTGGAATTCCCCAGTATGCATCCCTACTTGTTATATTTCTCTGAGGGTATCTGTAGTTATCCCGCCCCCACTCACCCCAGTTGTTCCCCACGTCTCTTTGCCCCACCTGACACCAGCCTCCATCGAAGGCCTGGTCGTGGTTGTCAAAACTACCATGATTCCTAGATTGATAGAAAAAGGAGAGGTGCCTTGTCTATATACCTTCGCTATACCCCTCACTTCTCCAGGAACAGATGTGTTCTACCGTGCGTGGGTCCTCGAAATTAATAATCACACAATCGCCATGTGTTTTCTTTGTCTCGTGTCCCACCCACGGTACTCTCCTGACTGTTAGAATTTTACTCCTGCAGTATGGGGGTAGAGGTCTGTTGTTATTTAGCCAATAGCTGACTTTATTTAATAAAGACCAAGTGGGTTCGTCAGTGTTGTCTGGTGTCTCGGGAACTCCCGTCATCATCACTACATATGGGCTTGATCCAGAGGGCAGGTTAGCGGAAAATCTTTCTTGATTTCCTTTGTTCCTGTCCTTGTGGTTGTTGGTGCTTCCCCCCTTTGGTTGTGACGGGTTAGATTGTTTCCCTTGCGGGTTGGTGTTTATAATGGGTGGGGTTGGTTTTTTCGCGACACCCTTAGAGGGTGAGGTTAGTTTGGGTGTGTTGTTAGAAGCTGCCACAGGTTTTTTCACGGGTTGGCCCAGGGGTTGTTGAATATGTGGTTTGGCTGCCCCTAGAGCAGATGTTCCTTTTGTGGGTGGAGTTTTAACTAGGGTGCTTAATTCATTTAGTTGTTTCTCTATGTTCCCTAGTCTCTTATCTATGGTTGCTAGATGTGCACTTATAAGTTCCCCGACCTTCGTTATAAGGTGGTTGGTCGAGGGGCAGTCTTTACATAATGGCTCCATGATGGACGAGTTCCCTTTGTAATCCAGCCCTGTATTAGATTTCTTATTGCCCCTTTTTAAATTGTTAGATGGGCATTTCCCCTGCTTTCTCTGAGGTAGAGGGTTCCCCTTAGGTATAGATTTATTGAGCCTTGGGGCTGTTTCTGTATGGCTCCCTCCCTTAAGCCTCGCGATGCTCTTGAGTTAGGAGTTAAGACCTCCAAAGTGTGTATAGTGACCGATTCTGGGGGAGGGGATAGATTAGTGGCCGTCAAGTCGGAATCAATAATCAGAATTGGGTCAGTAGCAAGAGCATGTGTGGTGTCTGTTATCGGGATAAAAGGTAATTGGGACTCCATGATAGGCATTGTGGCCAGGTTCTCAGCAAAAGTCGCAGCTTTTAATAATTTGATTATTAAAAGTGATTCTACACAATTGTAGACACTTTATTTAAAGGTTCAATTCCTTGTTGCGTCGACGGCGTTTCGACCCTTTAAGGTGTGGGTCTCATCAGGACAGGACAATGAAGGACATCTAGAATTTAAAGGTACGAAGGGGCAGTGAGTAAACTGTATGACGACTATTTATGTAGAATACCAATTTATATTTGGGAAAAAGGGGACCAAAATACCTGAATATTATCATGTATTCACCCATGCATGGTGAAAAATTGGAAAAGATTCACTCACCTGCAAGTGACCCAGCCGGGTACTGCTGTAGGTGTAGAGAAAGGAAGGGGTAGAGGGCGGGAAAACAATTAGTAAGGCTGGCCGTAAGCAGTACAAACCAACAAAGTGGGAAATAGCACCATGTTTAGATTAAGTACTTACCACATGTAGTGGTCAAAGAATTGCAATAAGCAAGTGCAACCGAGGGCACTGATAGTGTTGTCTCAAGGTAACTGCTGTTATACCTAATGAAATAGTAAGGTACCCAATTACATTATATATAGAAAATATATATAAAACTGACATATATTTTGGTTAGCATTTTTACAGACATTGAAAAATGTTTGCCAGTTATTACCTACGGTCAATTTGAAAATAGCACGGATAGCCCAATAAGTATCCGGTTCTTGAATCCAATAATTGCCGTATATTTTAAACGAGGAAAATGCCTGTTTAAACATAAATTGGAAACGCGTCAGGGATAATGCAAAAAGCATACTTCCCACACACTGCTTTGTTAAGGGACTCAATCGTTATTCAGTCGAATGTACCTCGCTGCTGTGGAGCCCAGTCGCGTCTCACAGCTCTCTCCTTCTGTGTTCGGCTGCCCCTCCTACGCCCGGGATATGGAATCGTGTAAGACCTGACCGTGAGAGTTAGGAAAACTCGATCACGGTCAGGTCACTAAATCGATTGCCTGAATTAGGTATTGATGTATGGACACTGATTCCCGAAAATGTTGTAAGACTATCTCCAAGGGATTATAAATTACTCGCACATTCAAGGGTACAGCTAAATTGGGAGCAATTTATAAAAATTGATCATCGGTGCTGTGATCGCATTATCAAAGGACCCCAATCACAATGTTGGGCATATCTCTCATGTTATTCTACATTATGCAGACCTTAACACATAATTATAAATTAGTGGGTAATCCAATCCATATAGTAAACAGCATGAGTCTTAATCAACATGTCGGATATATCGTTCTTCATAGATGCAATGTAGGAATTATGTATTTGTGTTATGCAATTTCAGAGGGTACAGATTGATTGAAAAAGCACTTTTCTGCGCATTAGTAGTTTTGGCATGTAGATCAAACAATTTACAATTCAACAGAATGATAGTTATGGAGAGCCTGCAAATACTTACAATATTACACATATTTCTAGTGCATTAGTATTTCTCACTCCTTTGGCTTCACATAGAGACCTAGTTGGAAATTCAGATCATGTACATCTTCACACATACAGTAAGTCCTTTCTCTACACCTACAACAGTACCCGGCTGGGTCACTTGTAAGTGAGTGAATCTTTTACAATTTGTCACCATGCATGGGTGAATACATGATAATATTCAGGTATTTTGGTCCCCTTTTTCCCAAATATAAATTGGTATTCTACATAAATAGTCGTCATACAGTTTACTCACTGCCCCTTCGTACCTTTAAATTCTAGATGTCCTTCATTGTCCTGTCCTGATGAGACCCACACCTTAAAGGGTTGAAACGCCGTCGACGCAACAAGGAATTGAACCTTTAAATAAAGTGTCTACGATTGTGTAGAATCACTTTTAATAATCAAATTATTTTTCTTTGGTGTTTTTCCTTTTCATATAACCATTTAGAAACCACTGTGCCCTGAGAGAACTTATGTTTTGTGTATTGTTAGTTTGGTTTTATTGATACACTTGGGACACACTGCACTTTTATGTACTGTTTATGTTTTTGTTTATGTATGCAATGTACTGTATGACATATTTCAACAAAATTTATACTATGAAGTAAAAAACGAGAGAAATATACACAATTGTACGTACATTTCTTTTTGCCATCCTTGTCAATCCTCAGTATAAATGTTTATCGCCATTAAGCTATATATTTAATTCACATCACTGGTTAGAAGCGGCAGACCCGGAAGCAGAGGCTGGCCCGGGACCAGGGTTCAATTCCCGACGCGGCAGGGTCTTGGGTCAATGTCCGCAGACTCGATAATTCTCGCCTCAGTGCCTACTCTAACCATGAGTTCCACTCTGCAACTCTGGGCAATAGCTTGCTTAATCTCCACAACGGCCCCTTCATGCCTGGCTTCACCTTGGGGGTGCCCAGGAGGGACCATCTCACAGGGAAAGCCAGGAAGGGTTCTCCCGCGGTATACAGCGCCAGGACACTCCGAGATGGAGTCGCAGTGCGCTTTACAAGTATACATTTTACCTCCAGAGGGTTGCGTCATATATTCAGAAAATCAAGGTATGCAACTTTAAAGACTTATCATATGCAATGTTATGCAAATAAAACTGATCATATAAACAAACTTGCAGACTTCAGTCGTACACATGTGCTAAGATATTATCAGCCTATTGCCAGTGTATACATATCAGACTGTAAAAATAGGGAAGTCTATGTGTGATGCACAATTTCATCACTAAATGTGCCACCTGTGTATCACGTACAGATATGGATATGTACAGATCTACACAGTGATGGCAGGAATTTACCCAGCACGAAGGGCTACCAATCCAGCCCAAGTGGGCATAATTACTTTGGCATCAGTATATAGCTTAACTGATTATAGTGTTGTGAACCCTCTGAGTTATGCTGCTCGTGACTAATGCCACAATATGCAACAAAATTCATTTCCACAGTAGAGAACATGTCCAATCTGGGCCAAGTGGGCATATAACTAGCTCCTATGTTGTTAATTAATTCCAATTCCCAGGTGTGGAAAAACACGAAAATTGTCCCTGTAAGACAGAGACAATAGATTAGCTGTACTGTATCATGCATATCTGTCTTGATACCAACCCCCTACTTATAGGCGCCTCTATACTTTAATATACAAATGGTCATAAACGCCAAAATATATATAGAGAAATTATGAACAAAATTAAAAAATAGAAGAGTTCCATGCAAGCTTTGCTTTATGAGGAAAATAAAAGATATGCAAGTATTCGAATTGTCCTACGACCTGGCAATCATTCTGTAGCCTCTTTAGAGGGGAAAGAGGTATCGAAACCAATGCTGCTCATCCTGTACTCTCTACAAGTGTGGCTCGCTGATCTCTGAAAGAGATGGAATGCCCTGTGTACATTTAACACAAACAAAAAACAAACCCTAAAAAAAAACACTGTACATTATGCTATCCTGATACAAATCATCCTGATACAAATCATTAGAGACAGCTCACATTTAAAAAAAAAAAGAAAGAACCACTAAACTACTGAGACCATCATGCTGTTGTGAGGCATGCCCACAGGGCGGAATGTTAATTAGACGCTGTGAGTGCGGCGCAAGACATTGTAGCTGTGCCTTCCTTGGGATACCAGAGATCAAGGGCGAGGAAGCCTGAAACATGTTTGGTGATAATTGGAGGCAAAGCTGTTTTCACTGCTACTTGTGTGCGGCACCTAAATTGTTGGGCGTTTTTTATGGTATATGTAGCGGCCCTGCTCGGGTCGTGAGGTGCCCCGCTGCAGAAGTACGGCTCCTAAGGTTGCAGCGTCGAAGGAACAGCGTGACCACTAATGGTGAAAGGTACAAGCAGGCAGGCGCGCACCACCCATTGGGCTCACGGGGCTTCAGCCCCCCCGGTCGTGTGTGTCAGCCCGTGCGGAGTCAGCTTCGCGGGCTGGCGAGCATCTAATTGCAGCCACACCCGACTACTTAACAGGTCTTTAAAAGACCTTTTACTTGTAAATGAGGCTTTTGTTGTGTGTTCACCCCTTCTTACTGGCTGTAAGAAGGGGTGAACACACAACAAAAGCCTCTCTGTCTATGGTTGGAAGAATTAGCCCCCCCCCCCCCCCGAAATATTTTTGGGCCCCCCCCCGCCCCCCCCCGAAATTTGGCTCTAGTTGCCTGCCTGCAAGCAGGGACCCAGTCTCGACATGCACCAACTACAGGACTTAATCAATTGTGGAGACACAGCGGCATTCCACTATGGACTTTGAACCACTAAACTACTGAGACCATAATGCTGTTGTGAGACCCGCCCACAAGCCGGAACGTTAATTAGACGCTGTGAGTGCAGCGCGAGATATTGTAGCTGTGCCTTCCTTGGGATACCAGAGATCAAGGGCGAGGAAGCCTGAAACATGTTTGGTGATAATTGGAGGCAAAGCTGTTTTCACTGCTACTTGTGTGCGGCACCTAAATTGTTGGGCGTTTTCATATGGTATATGTAGCGGCCCTGCTCGGGTCGTGAGGTGCCCCGCTGCAGAAGTACGGCTCCTAAGGTTGCAGCGTCGAAGGAACAGCGTGACCACTAATGGTGAAAGGTACAAGCAGGCAGGCGCGCACCACCCATTGGGCTCACGGGGCTTCAGCCCCCCCGGTCGTGTGTGTCAGCCCGTGCGGAGTCAGCTTCGCGGGCTGGCGAGCATCTAATTGCAGCCACACCCGACTACTTACCAGGTCTTTAAAAGACCTTTTACTTGTAAATGAGGCTTTTGTTGTGTGTTCACCCCTTCTTACTGGCTGTAAGAAGGGGTGAACACACAACAAAAGCCTCTCTGTCTATGGTTGGAAGAATTAGCCCCCCCCCCCCGAAATATTTTTCAGCCCCCCCCGAAATTTGGCTCTAGTTGCCCGCCTGCAAGCAGGGACCCAGTCTCGACATGCACCAACTACAGGACTTAATCAATTGTGGAGACACAGCGGGATTCCACTATGGACTTTGAACCACTAAACTACTGAGACCATAATGCTGTTGTGAGGCCCGCCCACAAGCCGGAACGTTAATTAGACGCTGTGAGTGCAGCGCGAGATATTGTAGCTGTGCCTTCCTTGGGATACCAGAGACCAAGGGCGAGGAAGCCCAAAACATGTTTGGTGATAATTGCTGTGGAGGCGAGCTGTTTTCCCTGCTACTTACCATTAAAGAAGGTTCTTAACATGCTTGTGTGCGGCACCTCAATTGTTGGGCGTTTTCATAGGGTATATATATATACAAAGGTTAAAGGGACATTATAGTACCTTACCCGTGTTGACTACTTGCAGGCTCTTTTTCCATCAGATAAACACCGCGTGAAGGAGTCCCACGCTGTCCTTACCGAAGGGGCGTGACTATGCCTCTAAGGAAGTGAGTTTCCTAACTTTCACGATAATTGTAATTGCTTCGTATTTCTCCCGCCTTTAGAGGGGAGTTCCCTGCCACCTCCGTGTTCTTGATCCTAATCTTTTGGAAATGATCAATATAAAACATCTTTCTACACTGCATTTTTTACCTAACGTTTCACGACTGAGAAACGATTAGCACATTGCTTGCCACGATCTTACAGCTGAGCAATTACTTGATGCCGGTTCTATTACATGGACGGTCATTCAAGTTAATCTAGGTGCATCTAACCCCAGATCCTGGGGTAGCACCTCACAGTTGGTGGGATACAAATCAAGTATTACGCCAGCACCTGCACATTCAAAAGACTAATGCTAAAAATTGCATCTCATTGAAGAAATTAATTATTTAATTTCTTTTCATGTATGTTTTTTGTCTGTGTGTCTTTTCTCCCTACAGGATTTTTATGTACCCCTACTAAAATTGTAGTGGGTTACTCACGGAAACTATCCGGACATTCTACACTGTATATATTTTTCACATTTAGAGCCTCCTGGGAGGGTACGCCTTAGCGCGCGTATACCACCAGAGGACTTTTGCGTAGGTCCTGAAGAATGCTGAGCTAATTGCAAATTGACAGCAGAAACATGTTGACCAACTTCTGATCTTGATTAGGACTCCGGTTCCTTAACTTAGAACCTGTGGAGTCCGTCCACTTTGTTTTTATTCAATGCAGGTTGGCCATTATTAAAGATTTTTGTAAAGGCACAACCTCTGCATTTTTTAAATACACTTACACATTCACGTTTAGTCACCTCCTTATTTGGGCACTGTTGCACTCACCACATCCTGCTCCGCTGTAACCAGGCGTCGTAGCACGCTGGGGCGACATTCGGTCACCCCAGCGGGGACCCAATGATGAAGCATGTCAACAACTAGTGGTGAGTGAGGGTCCTTCTAATAAGTAAGGTTTTTTCCCTCCTTTAACACTGGGTGACCAGTAAGCCCACCAGGTTTCATCCTCAGAGGAGGACCCAATGGGCGTGCATAGGGAGACAGAGAGATCACATTTGCAGCACGCAGCGGAATAACATTACATCCCACTAGTTTATTTTGATAGCACTCTTATCACAGTCACTCCTTTGTTGTTAATATATATTTGATTGGGGTACAGGAGTGCTTACTCATGCCCTTCCTCTCTTGTTGGTATTGGCCGTTATAGTTAGGCTCAGATTTCACTCATACAAAACCATTGAAATTCAGCAGTTATAGTTACATGCGCTAATTATAACTTACACCCCCGCAATGCACTGCTTATAACTTCACATATTCCATCACTCATGACATGGTCAGTGACATCACAGATGACATCTCAAATGACATTACTGATGGCATGTTCCACAGAACCAATCACACACCCACTCACACCACTATATAGCCTCCCATACACCCACTCAAACATCCATACAACCACTCACATACCCATTTACAGACACATAAAAATACTTGCACAATCACTCTCTCCTTCAAAGAGCCACTCACTCACTCATACAGCCACTCACACAATCATTCACTCACCCATACAACCACTCACAACCAGCCACTCATCCATACAGCCACACGCTCACCCATACAGCAACTCACACACACTTATACACCTATACAGACCCATCCAGTCATTCACACAGACACTCACTCTCCAGTGCAGCATGCACAGGGGGCTGGTGACTTACACATGTGACTAGGAAATGAACAGCACTGTCTGAGTGACAGACAGGACCAATTAGGAATTTAAACCTAACTTAGTGGAGGCGATAGCACACTTAGCTATTAGAAAAAGCAGACTTCTGATATTAGGTGATTTTAACATCCACTTGGAGGATGAACTATCTAGGGAAGCTTTAGACCTAAAGCAGGATTTGTTGGCCCTACAAATAGAATTAAAAAATAAAACCCCCACTCACATACATGGCCACCTTCTAGACCCTGTTTTCAGTAGCTGGAATGGTGTGAGCGTGAATCAGCCCGTCCCTGTTCTCTGGTCGGACCACTTCCTAGTTCCATTCAATATTCATTGCCCTAATATAGACAGTCGGAGAGGAGAAAAAAACTGCTATCCCAGACGTAAATGGAAGACTTTCTCACCTGACACCTTTAGTAAACTACTAGAGCTAGGAGGTCCACCAGGAGGTGATGACTGTGAAAGTGCTAACAGTAATCTTGAAAAGCGTATTTTAGACGCATTAAATGAGGCAGCCCCTATGTGTCCTACAAAGACCAAAGCCCGAGATAAAAAGTCTGCCCCCTGGTTCACATCGGAATTGCAAATCGCCAAATCGGAATGCAAAAAATTAGAGCGTAAATGGCGGGTTGACTTCTGCCCCCAAATCAAGAACGCATACAAAGAGGCTCAGAGAAAATATAAAATATCACTTCATAGTACTAAAGCTGTGCACTATAAAAGCCACATTGAAGAGGCAGAAAACTCCTCGCGTGAACTTTTTAAAGAAATCTCTGTAGTAGCTAACGATAACTTTCCTGAAAAAGACTCTGTTGAGGAATGCAACAGAATAGCCGATTTTTTCGCAGGGAAGGTTCAAGATATCTATACCACCTTCTCGGGTGACATAATCAGTGGACGTGACTTTAAGGAAACTGTAGGAGTAAGCAAGGTAGAGAACTGCTTTAGAACCTTTTTAGTACCCCTACAGAGATACTTATTAACATCTGTCGTAGCATCAAATCAGGCTCCCCTAGAGACCCTGCACCTCCACGGGTGTTGGGGGATACCATCTCGGTACTGGAACCTTACATCAGGCACGTTCTCCAAGTCTCCTTTACCACCGGCACTCTTCCGGGTGACTGGAAGAAAGCTATAGTCCTGCCTATCAAAAAGAAACCTAATATTAGTCAGGAAGTGCTAGAAAACTTGAGACCCATTTCTCTGCTGTCCTACTTAGCTAAAGTGGCAGAGAAAGTAGCAAACGTACAACTTATGGCCCACCTGGAGAAGAACAAACTCCTACACCCTTCTCAATATGGGTTCCGACCGGGCTTCTCTACGGAGACGGCCCTGTTGAAAGCGACTGAGACCCTGCGTCAAAAGGCGGACTCTGGACACACCATGGCACTGATAATGCTTGACCTTAGTGCAGAGTTCGACACTGTAGCTCATTCCATCTTGCTACAGTGTCTGAACAAAGCCGGGTTTACGGAGTCGGCGCTAAGATGGCTTAAACTTAAAGCGTTCCTTACGGACCGTAGCTTTCAGGTCCAAAGGGGCTCATTTTAATCCTCTGCCATTGCACTCGAACAGGGAGTGCCTCAGGGCTCGGCTTTGAGCCCTAGCCTGTTCAATCTTTATATGGCCCCCTTGGCAGAAGTGGTGCAGGCGTTTGGAGTTGATTTAGTTTCTTACGCCGACGACACCCAACTGCTGATCTCCCTGTCCCAAGCCCCTAACACAGCTGTCTCCAACTTCAAGGCCTGTATGCAGGCCATAGCAGGATGGATGAACTCACATTGCCTAAAACTCAATGGCTCCAAAACTGAGGTTGTGGTGATCGGAGGGAACAACTCTAGCTGGACAGGAGATTGGTGGCCAGCTTGCCTGGGCCCCACCCCCAACCCCAGCAAGGAGGCAAAGAATTTGGGAATCTGGGTTGATCCCAACTTGTCCTATGAGGGCCATGTAAATCGCCTAGTGGGAAAATGCTTCGGCATACTAAAAACCCTCAACCGCACTCTGGATTTACTACCGCTAGAGGCCCGGCGTACCCTGACTCAAGCCCTGGTTACGTCCCGCATGGACTACGGGAATGTGCTACTCTTGGGTACCTCTGAAAAAAACCTTAAACGATTGCAAGTCCTCCAAAATACCGCGGCCAGATTAGTGTTGAGACTCCCGAAAAGAGCAGCTTCTCAGCCTGCCTTGACCTCGCTACACTGGCTTCCGGTCAGAAAGAGAGTGCTATACAAAGCACTCCTAATATGCCACAGGATTGTTTGGCATAAGGCTCCATCCTATCTTTCTGACCTGATACAGACTTATGAACCCACCAGAGAATTACGCTCAACAGGAGCAGGGCTACTAAAAACTCCCCGTGTCAGAAGAGCAAAAATGGGCGGACGCTCCTTCAGACTATTGGCAGCCAGCAATTGGAATAAACTCCCTATCAACCTTAGGCTAGAAGGATCTGAAATCAAGTTCCTAAAACTTCTAAAGACTCACCTGTATAAAAACTAGCCAACTCTCTGTCCGTAGGTTGGTTCCGCTTCTCTATTTTGGTTTTTTTCTCTCCGCAGCGCGGGGACACGCCGTGAAGGCGTCACCAGGCGCTCTATAAAACTCTTTATTATTATTATTATTATTATTTCAAGTTGTAATCCACAGGCATCTTCCTCTTAGCTGGAAGCCTACCTGTTTGTAACAACAACCTTTTGTGGTCTTTTTGAGACTGCTGTTATGGATGGGGGAAACTGGGTGCACTTCGGTGTTCAAAATCAAAAGTACAGTGTGAGCAATATGACAGAGTATGAACTTGGGTGTACTGGAGAGTTTAGCTGGGGCTTGCTTTTGCTGCCACATTACAAGCACCTTATACTGGAGCAAAGTGCCATTCGTTTGTCGAATGTTTTCTGTCTGGATTGTATTAAAATTAAACCTTAATTTTTGAGGTGAGTAGGTATGCCTGTTGATTCACATATATGACTGAATTACACTGAAATATTTGTTTTCCTCTTCCGACCATTTTGCAGATGACATTAAACTTAGAAAAGAACCATTAAAATATGCCCAGCTTGTACCTTGCCAAGCCAGCCTGTTACCTTGTAGCAAGATAGTTTGTTGCATGCCAGAATTCACCTTGTGCAGCTTGTTCCCTGTAACAGTGAACAAATGGGAGCTGTATCTTCATAGAGCTTTTATCAACCTGGGTATTTAGTTACAGATCGGTAGTGAGCAATACCTTTATGTGACCTGGTTGCTCCATTTGGAACGTGCAAACAGAGGCTAATGGAAAATCACATTCCGAGTGATCTGGGCAAGGTGGTAAGATTCACTATTTGAATCTTTAGAATGTTATTAGGTTATAGGCACCATTACGTTCTTGAAGGGGACCCCCCCCCCCCCCCCCAAAAAAAAGCCTCTTGGAGGTTAACCTCGGCAGGAACTCCCAAAGCTCCTGTGGGAGGACCTTGATTTTTTTTTGAGCACCACTCAAAGAATGCCTGGAAAAAGGAAAGCTTTTTTAGGCAAATGTTTTGATAATATTACTATTGTACCATTCCCTTGAACTCTAGATACGTGTGCGCGCTTTGCTGTTCACCCACTCAAGATCATGTCAAACGTGGCCCAAAGTGAGGGGCAGTTTATTTTCCTGGTCCCCCCTTAAAGCGGAAGGTACACTAGCTGCATTTCACATTAACGTGTGGTTAGATGCGTCCCGTACAGGTAAGAGCGGTGGGGCCGGGTGAGGGGGGATTTTGACGGACAATAACCAGGCCGAATGAATTCATTATTTAATTTTCACTGGCCATCGGCTGTCAAAATTGCCCCCCACCCGGCCCCACCGCCTCACCACTTTTACCTGCACTGGCCGCGGCTGGCTGTGGTGTTGCCATTGTGCCGCCGAAGGAGGTGGGTGAAGGTAGGGGTGGGCGACAAATTCCGTTCCGCTTGCGGAAGTTGTGAAATTTCGGCCGTTCCCTAAAATTGTCGAAACTTCCGCAATCCACGGCGCAACGGAATTCGGGGAGCATGGGGTATTTTTAAACCTCACCAGGAAGCACTTGCAGGAGCCCGCGTGTGCACTTCTCTGCCTTCCTCCCTCCCTCCCTCCATCCTGTCCTCCCTCCCTCTCTCTCTTTCTTTCTTTCCATCCGTCTCTTCCTCGATCTCGATCCTACTGACTTGCTGGCAAACTTCCTCCATTTGTTCCCCAGTGAAATGGATCCAAAATCGAATGAAACTCTGTTGCTAGAAAAGCAGTCTGTTTCTTTAATTTTTCTCTTTCAAATATGCAGCGTCTGGATGGAGAAGGGCGGAAAGAAAACGTTTAAGAAAACATGAAAAATAAATAAATAAAGCACGGCATGATGGCCGCAAAGTGGCAAATAAATAAAAAAAATAATAATAAAGTAAGACACAGTGACAAGGTTGGTTTTATTCTCACGCAAACACAGTAGCGCCACTTTACAGGTGATACTTTAGCTCCCTACCTTTTATAAACAAGAGGCATGTGAACTCGCATTGAAGGCAGCACCACCCCACACACACTAGTGGTATGCAATGTCTTCCCGGCATATCCCCACTACGATTGACAGCTCAATCAAGGGACCTCAGCGCTATTCGAGGTAGCACTTACTGATTAGCCAGTAGAAAGTACTCCAGTGGAGTAGAGGAATTGCACAAAACGGTGGCATCTACTTGGATAAAATTGCGGGGCAGGATTCATTCTGGCTGGCAGGATGCTCGTCTGCCCCTGAGAGTTACCATGCATAGCTTATAACGGGTGCAGCGAAATCTCAGCGAGCACGCGAAATTTCGCGTGCTCGCAGAGATTTCTTGCCGGTTAGAGGAATTTTGCGAAAGGCAACTTCGCAAATTCCGCCCATCCCTAGGTGAAAGT